>NW_005054415.1:774635-786140 GCF_000277835.1 Geospiza fortis | reverse complement strand
GTTCGCAGGGAGTCCGGGCCTTTCTCGGCTGTAGTGCTCGCAGGGAGCTCGGGCCTTTCCCAGCTGAAACGTTTGCAGGGAGACCCGGCCTTTCCCGGCTGGAACGTTCGCAGGGGGCCCGGGCCTTTCCCGTCTGGAATGCTCGCAGGGAGCCCGGGCCGTGGGGGATGGCCGGGCCGCACGGAGCCCGGGCCAGGCAGGCTCAGCAAGACCCGTGCCGGGGGCGGGGGAGGCGGTCAGCAGGATCCTGGCGCTGCAGGACACATTTGGCTTCTGGAGCCATCAGAAAAGAAAGGAGAGGGGGAAAAGCACGAAGGGGAATTACAGTAATGCGTCGGAGCATTGTTCGGCTCGGTTGGGATGGTTCTCCTATAGCTCGGGATGCTTATGTCAGTAAAACATGATGGAAGGGCTGCATTGTTTCCCTGCTATCCATCTGTATCAGTACCGTATCCTAGGGTATTTTAAACCATTCAGTATGGAGTCTGCTCTGGCTGATGATTACAGAAAGAACAGAAAGGAAAAATAGAGCTGCGTGACAGAGGACTTCCTTCCCCAGGCTGAGGGGTATCCCGTGCAGCTCCTTTGCCGTATCCTGAAAGCATCAATCAGAGCAGCTGGGGCTGTGTGTGGCGGGTCGGGGCGCGATGGGCGAGAGCTGCAGCCCCGAGACCGGGCACAGGGAGCAGCTTTGTGCGGCTGCACTCCCAGGCCGGCCCGCGCTTCGGCACAAGAGGCGCAGGAAAGCTCAGCAGTGCCGCGAGGCTGAGGAAATCACCAGCCCTCACTTGATTAAACTGGCATTTTGATTTTGAGTTGTTTTATTTGGGGAAAATCAAAGGTGCTCTTCTGTTTCTGCATCTGTCCTCCAACTGTTCTGCCACTGAGAGCTTGTAGAGATGAACTTGGAAGCAGAGGTGCAGAAAGTTGTTTCTGGGTTGCAGTTTCTTTGTTCAGCTTCCTACCTGGAGCATTTATATGAGAACATGTAACAAAATGAAAAGCTTGGTTCAAAAGATGGAAATTTCTATTTAAACATTGAATTATATTTGGGTGACAAATGGATACTCTTTGTTAGCTACCTCTGAGTTTTAAAAACAAGGAAAGAAAATTAGAAACAACCCCCCCTGGCTCAGCCAACCACCCCAGCCTGTCCCAGAGGGGTGACTTCAGTGTCTAGGGGCAATGGGAGTGACAGGCAGGTAACCAGGAGCGCTCCACCTCCTGTGCAGGAAGCACTGTGCCCACCTAAACCATACAGATCATGTAGAAAATTGTGTGTTGCTGTGATTTGCTATGATAATACATAACAAATGCAGACTGGGTCATATATTAATAGTCTCCTCAATATGCTATTGAAAGATTTGATAAATGCAACAGCATTTAAACAGCTGTTTTTCTCCAAAATTTCCCAAGTTAGAAACCCTCCCTTTGCACTTTGGGTTTTTTCCTGTCTTCCCACAGTGGCAAAGAAGGCTTGAAAACTCTTTGCTCACAAGCCTCAAATGGGATTCTGAAGGAAAGAGTTTAATTTCATTTTTTGATGTGGGAAGTTAACAAAATTAGCATAATTGTGCTCTGCAGGGTGAGTGCTGTGCAGGCCAGCCAGCCACACACTTCTGAGCTCTGTGCAGCAGAGCTTGGTGCCCTGGCTGCTGCTATTTTGTACTGCTCTCCAATAATTATTCTTGCTGATTTTTAGAATTAAAGTGATCCCCTTTAACATCTTATTGGAGAACTGAGAAGTATTCAGAGAAACATACTTGCTCCTTTCTCCACAGGGTGGAGCACGGCTGTGTCAAGGAGGTCACCTGGCTCAGAGGTGCACCAGGGCTGCTGGGGACATGAACACATCCAGCAGCCCCTTAGCAAAGTGCCTGCACCACAGCCCCATGAAGGCAGGACCCTCCTGTGCTGCTGATTTACCCTGTGTGGTCTGGGCAGGGCAGGGTGGCTCATGCCAATGTCCTGGGCCTGTCTGCCCTGGAAAAATGCATCCCCTCGTAAGTGGAGTTGTTTTTCACTGTAGAAAGCATTCCTTCATCCCACTGGTGTGAGAAGTCACCTCCCATGCTTAGGCACAAACTGAATTACCTGATTAATGTTAGTCTTCATCTGCACTTTCAGCCTGGGCTAATTTTAGAGCTTGGAATAAGGTTGATAATGGATTTAGTTGGTCAGAAATAGCTACTCTGCTTTGAATACAGCGAGCTGGATTGAGATGAATTTCCCCACAGAGGCAAGTTGTTGAAGTTAAGTGGGTTTTGCCCATGTAGTGTATCACCTGCAATTAGCCAGCAGGGCAGGGCCCCTCTCATAGGTGGGCACTGGGCTCAGCTGGGCTCCTCAGTACCCCTGAGGGCCCCGTGCCATCCAGAAAGAGACAGGGGGCTCCAGCAGTCATCCCAGCCTGCCTGCCAGTCCCAGCCTTCCCCTGTGGGATGGGGTACCTCGGCTCCCCGATGGCAGAACTACGAGCTCCCTGGAGGCACAGGCTGGTTTTGGTACTGTTTATTTATGGTACCTTGCAGGTGACACTTCTCTGTCTGTTTTGCTGATTTCTGTTTGGAAATAAATTGCTGTGTCAAAAAATTGATGCAGATACCTGGAATGTTTTGGAGAATGATGAGGTTTGGGAGGCACGTTTGTCTACGAATAAAAGTGGATAGAAGTTCCCTTACAATCTCTCCCCAGTACATTTGTCTTTGTGAGCCCCTTCCACATCTGCCTGTGCCCACTGCAGTGCTGTGGGTCGTGGTTATGCTGCCATCACACAGGCCTGTGACAGCACACTGTGTGACAGCACACTGTGTGACAGCACACTGTCACTGGGAAGGCACCACAGCCACCCGAGGCAGCACACAGGGCTGGGTGGAGACGTTGGTATTTCAGGGAAGCCTTGAAAACAATTAAAATTCCATCTGGTCTATTCTATAAGAAAAATGCTGTCAAAGAGATATGGGATTCCAAAAGGAGGAAATACCCCTTCTCAAGTTTGATAACCCTGTCTGTGGGGCTCTCCTTTCATACGGCAAAGCACCTGCCCAGTGGGGACATGGCCATGCTGGGTGTCCCCAGCACACAGTGTGCCCCTTCCCCATGCCCACCCTGGCTCCCAGGCTGATGGAAACGTTGGAGGTGAGATTTCAATAGTGAGGTTCGATGTGAATGAAGCATGGCAGGGATGTTGTTTCATGAAGAAATTGCTTGAGAGCAAATTGCCATGGATCAATGTAATCTAATTCCTTTGCTTCTCTGATCTAAATACATGCTTTAATAATTTATTAAGGGGGAGCGTCTAACGGGCAGGAGGGAAATTATAAAGGGTGGTTTAACAGAAAGTGGTATAGGGCAATAAAATATTGAAGTCAGTCATTAAAAGGTGGATAATGTTGAAGTAGTTAAAGGTGGGAGGAGAGAAAGTGAAACAGGTTGGAGTGTTGGGCAAGAAGCCCTGCAGGACCATTAGAAAGTCCTTTGGGTGTGAGGCTTGTTCTGTGCCTTTCCATAGAGATCCTAAAGGCATGGGCTAGACTAAAGGGTCTTTCATCTCTGAATTAGATTTAAACTTAGAGATACAATTGGAGGTTCTGATTCTCAGAATTCACTGTTTTTTTTCTCCTCTGCTATTAGCTTAGTTCACAGAAAGGTTTTGTTACAGCTTGAGCTGCTGGACTTGGGGCAGAGCACCCCTAAAGCAGCTTTGCAGGCAGCTTGGTGCTGTTGGGGGACAGCTGTTGAGGTGCACAGAGCCGTCCAGGTGCCGCTGTGTCAGCCATCAAACCCTTCCTCTTGTTGTATGGCCCATTTTTGGAAGAAAGTAAAAGCAGACAAAAGCTGTTCTGAGGTGCTTTTAAAGGGAAACATCCTCACTGCTGACACTGTCTGTCCACAGAGCGTGAGAGGCCTGAAGCTGCACAGCAGTGACAGTATTTGGGGCAAAAATGGCACCAGGAGGTACTGGGAGGATTTAATTGCGCTGAAAGTTCAGCAGATCTTGTTCAGGTGTTTGAATGTAAGTATTCAGCTGAGTCTCACCAGGATCACAGAGAGTTGTACATTCTTCCTGGACATTATTTTCTGTACTTGTGGGGGTCCTCACACAAACTGACACACAGGAAGTGTGGGTCCTGTTCACACTGTGTCTTTGCATTTGCATATGCATAAAGTTTTAGCATGGACATCATCTGGTAATCAAGCATGAATGGAAGCTTAGGAGGGTTGGAATTTTTTTTGCCTTATTATGTCTTTAAATACCTTACAATGTGCTATTTATGTTCCTGGACATAATTCTGCATTAAATAGAATGCAATAGGAAGAACTTAACCTGAGGCTTGCTCTGCCTTTTAGACAAGTACTTGTCCAAGACACCAGTTTGATTTTCTGCCGCATTGGAAATTCTTCCTTACAGCTCTGAAGATGTTTCTGAACTGCAGGTCCCTGGTGGTGGGACAGTTCTCAGGCTTGTGAGGGCTCAGATAGGCTGAGGGCTGAAGAAATGCTACGAAGAATTAATTATTTGCTCCATGTATCCTTGATTTTGCACCCAATAACAGGAAATTGTAATTTGCATTGATTATCTAATGTTTTTTAAAGTTTACTCTGCAGAAAAGCATCATTGATCTCTTTTACAATTCTGGATCCTGGCTGTACTCTGTGATCTCTTAATGTATTTCTTTTGCTATTAATAGTACTTACTGATTTGTGTGTAGTAAGTGATTTAGTCAAAACTATTTGAAGGCCAAATTTTCTAGGGACTTCTTGTGGTTTTACAATATCATTACTAATGGAATGAATTTCAAATACATTCAAATTTGTTTAATATTTAGCAACCTAAATTCTATGTAAGCATTGTTTCTGGTGTGCCTGCTCTAAATGGCCAGTGTGCATGAGAAAAGGTTTGTATCCATGACATTGCTTCAACAGAAAAGCACTGAAATAAATAAATGCAACGGTAACACTTTGCCAAACTGTGTTCCAGACAAAATCCTTCCCCCCATTTTCATTCACCTCTAATTATGACGGGCCCCTCCCCTCTCCCCCCTCTTGCCAGGCTTTCATTCCTGCATTTATGTGGTGCTCCGGAGCTGTTGGTTGGAGGAGCTCCACAATGGGGACAGGAGTTGGGACAGAGCAGCTGACAGGAGTAATGGCTTTGCTTTGTACGTCTGTCATCTAATGCTTAACTAATGCAGAATTACTGTCAGCCTCCCGTGGAGCTCACTTTCCTCTCCACCTGAATGCGTAATGACTCCGTGGCAAGGAATTCGAAATAAACACTTAATGGCTGGACATTTAGAAAATTAGGAAAGTAGGTGAATTTTGTCAGGTTATTGTCTCTGCCAGTTCTGTCTCTGTCTCTCTGTGACAGGTGTGGGACAGGAGGTGCTCAAACCTCCCGTGCCCAGCCCCTCACGGCACAGGTGATCCCCGGGCTGCCTCTGCCCACCGGGCACCGACCTCACTGGCATGCAGCGCTGCCTGGGGACACCAGCGGCCCCTGATGCCTGAGGCTTTCTGGTCGAGTTGGGGCCGCCTTCCCCTGAAGGGGTGCTCTGCCTGCAGGAATCTGTCCCCGCTGCCAAGCCCCTGGCTGGCAGCCCCGTCCCACCGCAGTGCTGGTGCGTGGGACTTCTCCTGGGCTGCAGTGCGCCCTGGAGCCGCCGCGATGCTGCGCCCCAGAGAGCAGAGCAGTCCCTGCTGAGCTCTTGTCGCTCAGTTTGCAAACCCCTCTGGAACCATGTGGGAGGAAATATGTTTTCTAAATGGCAGTCATTACCAGCTAATGGGAATGTTAGCAAAAGGGGAGAGCTTGGAGACGCGGGGGTGGTCGAGTGGGGGCCAGCAGGAGAGCTGTGCCACCACAGGGGCTTGGCAGAATGTGGGGGCTTGCTATGAGCTGGCCCAAGACAGCCAGTGCCTCCAAAAATGACTGCTGGACCTGGAGAACTACAGCTTGGTCAGATGGAGGCAAAGCCAGGTGCCATCTCCTTGTAGTCAGGATTATGTTCCCACCCCTCAATGTCTATTCCACAGAGGGACCCAATGGTGTATGGGAACATATGAGCATTTCCATGATGCTTTCAGACAAAGTGGTCTGGGTTTGTTTTCATCAATTTTGGCTAAACTCTGCATAGGCTGTACTGGCCTGCAGCCTGCCCCAGCCACACAGTGACAGCTGAAGCCAGCTGTGCTTCCTAGAGAGGCTGCTGGGATCAGAGGAGGTTCTTTGTCCAAGGTCCACTCCTCCTGAGGTCTCCCTGAAATCTGCACCAAAATCATTCTAGGCTGTGCATTTCTACCTGCCTTGTCTGCCATCAGAGACATCTGGAAAATGGCCTTGGCCTCCCTGCTTTAGGCAGGGAAGCGTTGATGTGCACAGAAGAATTTTGGTGGTGGAAACATTTCCACCGGTGCTGTAAAAAAAGTTACACATCTGAACTGAGTATCCTGCTTTCACATCTGGTGCAATAGCTGTGTTAGATCACAACTGAAGAAAACGGCCAGGGCGGAGATACCTGCTGTGAGTGCGCAGTTGTGAGCTCCTCCACACAAGGATGGGACCACCCTGCCATGTGGGAGGATGTTTTCTGATCCCAGTGCTCAAATTTGAGTTTGTTCTTGTTAGTTTTTCCCCATGTACTACTTTTCAGCTAGCAGAAAACATTCAGGAGAATAATTGGGTTAAAAAAATTTAAATCTACCATAATTTCTTAGTACAACCACCAGGGAAAGTACATGGCACATACAAATATCGAGTTAGGTTTTAAAAACAACCAGTGTCAGAGGTGATTGGTGTTTAGTCTTTGAAATACTGCACGAATCTTGCATTTGGAAACCTAATCATGAGCCAAAAGCACAGAGCAAAGGCTGGAGCTGCTGTGCTGAAGTGGGTGGTGGCAGGAGGCCACAGCATGAGCTGGTGCCCAGCTGCTTGGCCAGCCTCAGCACGGGCACAGGCTACCTGCACACGGCAGTGGAACAGGCTGGCAGTGTCCTCCTTGGGAGCACAGCCAGTGCCCTGCCTGTGACTGTGCCCTGCCCTGTCATCCATGTGTGCTGATAACCACACTGCCTGCTGAAGGGTATGGTGTAAGGTGATGGGCCTGGGGAGAAGATGCCTGAGCTGGCTCCTGTTCCCAGCAGTGCCCCGGGGGTCAGGAGGAGCTTCCCACTGGCTTAATAACCAGACATGGAGCAAGTCCTTGATGCTGGGATTTAATATGGGCTGTAGTTATTAATGCATCTGAAAAATGGAAACCACAAGTGAGATGCCATCTCCAAGTTGCACTAATGGAAGGACTGTTCTATTTTACTTAGCACAAGCCATTAAAACAGCTTTCAACAAATAGCCTGTGCATAAAGAAATCTAGGAAGCAACTGGTCACTGAACCTTGGTGTTTGTGCACTCACTTGTTTGCTAAGATAATAAAAAATATGCTTAATTAATTAGAATCATTAGTTTAATAAGGACTTCCCGCTTTTGAAAACAGATTTGAAAGCTATTTCTGAACACTGTGTCTTTCAAGAACGTGTTGCACATGTTATCTGCCCAGAGTGCCTTGAGGCTGGTACCAGAGAGCCTGGTCTGCATACCTGAACTCACACCATTGCTGTAGCGACAAATTGCAAAGCCATTAATTTGTCATGCACTTCTGGTTTGCTTCTCTCCACTGTGTCTAATCCAAGCTCTCTGATGTGAGCTGATGTTTCAGGGCTCCTTTGCAGATCATGGCACCTCCAGCAACTGCTTGCTGTGCCCAGACCTGTTAATGTATCCAAAGCAGGGTGAGCACTTTGGGTTGGACTGAGTGCAGGTTGTGTATCTTTATTCCTCAAGCCACACCACTGTTCTTATGGCTGATGCTTAAACTGAATTAAAAAAAAAACCAAAGAAGCCAGGAGACAAGGAAGGGGTTAGCTAAGAGTTCTGTGCATCCATAACTATCCCACAAAATTAGTCAGCTGCTGGAAATCAACATATTTGCCTCTCTCTTCCCCAGGCTTTACAAAATGCTTGGTGGCCTGGTAGGCCTTTGCCATGTGGGATATTTTTGTCTTCATGTGTTTCCAGAGAAGGTAACTCAAACTGCTTTGGGAAAGCATCCTAGGTCCCAATAGAGACAAACTTGCACAAAGTTCCCAGGGCCCAACTCCTTTGAATTCATTGGTCCAAACCACCAAATTTCTCAGCTTTAGGGCCTTGTCTCCTGTAACCTGCCAGTGCAGCAGAAACAGGAATTCTCACCCAGCACATTCCTCCTGCCATGTGAGATGCTTGCTTTTTGCCCTGGAAGTCCTCAAAGTACCATAGAAACGGTATTTTGAGAATCCAGGTTATTGTATCCTGTTGATTCCAAATCCAGTTTACTCCCTTTACTGGTAAAGGATGTTTTTTTCTAACTGCAGCTGTTGTTGCCAGCCTGACCGTCAGGCTAGAGCAGCTCCTTTTCAGGGATTACCATTGGTAGCTGAGATTTTGCCAGTCAGACTGGGCCTTCAGAGGCAGCTACAGCAATGCAGCTGAGGCGTGTGCATGTCTTCAGCCAAGATCAGTGTGGCCACAGAGACTCTGGTCCCCAACAGTTCTGCATGACCAACTCACTTGTGTCACTGGGTTGAGTTACACAGGGTCTCTTGGTGGGTAGGACAAGTACACACTTGTTATGTATTGGCCAGTCATGCCCTGTACCAGATTCCACCATTTCTGAATAAAGGGAAATTGACCTTATGTTTAAACAATGTCCTTGGAAAAACTTATTTCCAACTCATAGCAACCACAGAGACCCCCTAGGCTTCCACTCTTGGGTGGTCTAAAGCTGTACAAAATGAAGGGGTGTTTGCTCAGCTCTTCCAGGGCTCCTGCACTTCTGCCAAGTGACAACCATGGTATGCTCATCTAGACCTATAAGGACCAAATATTAGCTACAGCCATGTCCAGCTGTCAGATGACTTAACTGGAGTGGACACCCCCATCCTTTACAGGGTTTAGCTCTCTCCTTCAAACAGCCACTTCCACATTCCATCGATGTGTTCCCCACAGAAGCATCACCTGTCTCCTAACAGGCACAGCTCTAATTGTTTTGTTAAATTTGATGCAAAGTTTGTAGAATCCATTATCTCTTTTAGATGATCCCTTTTGAAGGGGAGGCTCCACTCAGGCTCATTCATGTAGTTCCAGCAGACGTAAAAAGCCAATCTTCAGCTCTTCTTGGTACAGCTCCATCTGCAGAAATCAGAGCATAAACGCAGAGTGAGAAAGGGCAGCAACAACAAGAGCAGAAGAAAGCAGTGTGCCTGGGAGAGGGATATGAGGAGTAGAAGAGAGAATTGTCTTTGATGTATTCGTTTCCTCTTATTAGTATCCATCTAGTGGTGCTCAGGCTGAGATAGCTGACCTGTCCAAAAGTTAGTGATCCACACACAATCCACTCCCAATAGTGCAAAAGTACAGACATCACAGAATGAAAATAGCAGAAGTCAAGATGAAGGAGGAAACCACGGGCTGCCAGATATGAGTGGGAATAACCTAAGTTCACCCAAGTGGCAGAGGTACTATCTTGGTTTGTGGAAAGTGAGGGGAAAAATGTCTTAACAATCTCATTCTCCCACCTATAAGCACATCTCTTCTGTTTTCTATGCTGCTACTGATAAAGACTGCCCATGCTTGAAAGGACCTGGCAGGGTATAAGGTCAACCTTACACAATTTCCTCTAATTGTGTGGGTCTGGCTGACCTCCTTATTCCAGTGCAAGGAGGGATAACGGCAGGCAGAGATGACAAAGAAAAAGACAGCCAAAACTTTTCCTGTGCCTGTGTCAGGAGACTTTGTACCATCACAGAGTGCAATTTCCATAAAACAGGCTCTGGGTGTGCAGGTGGCTGGCTCCTCCCACGGCCTGCCAGGGACCTCAGCCTGTCCACACTGCCCATGCAAAGCACACAGGGCATTGCCCACCCAAACTAGCCCAGCCTGCCTGGAGCATGTGGCAAGCTCAGGTTTGCCCCACTCTCAGCTTTCTGTTCCTTTGCCAAGGCATTGGGCTGTTGTGCATAATAGAAAAAGGGGGAAAATACACCTGTGTGTGTCTTTACCTGTGTGCTGTGAGCCAGCCCTGCACTCTGCTGCACAATTGCCTCCTTCAGCTGCAGGTCCTGGACATGCTATGTGCTCTTTTCTTAATTCAGAGGATGAAGTGTTGCAGAAAGTGTTTTGCTATTTGCAGGAGATCTGCATCCTCTGCATGGGTGAAAGTGATAACTCATGCCCTGGGTGACCCACCACCCAGACGTTGTGTGATGGCCCCCAGAGCATTGGCCACGCCAAATCAGAGGGAAGTGCATCTCACAGCTCTCCACAGCAGCACTTGTACAGCTCTTACAGTGGGTTTCTGTAAGTCTTGGCAGTCTTGGAAGGAGGTGTGTTGGGCATTGGTACTACCTGAAAAGTTTATTTGAATTGCTCCCTGGGGACATGGCCAGCTTTGTGTTCAGCTCTGTTGGAAAGAATTGAGAAGAAATTTCACAGAGACAGTAAGTCAGTAGGTTTCGCTTATAAGCTCATAGGTATCACTTCATAATAATCTCCTTTGACAAATGGATGTCAGTTCTCCAGAAACTTAGCTCAAGAAAGCAGAAAATGAAAACTTGCTGCAAGTTTTTATTGCCAATGCTTCATGTCCAACCACAGGGAGCCTGCACTGTCTCCTTTCTCAGCGCTTGTGTTCCTGAGGAAATTAAAAGCTAATAGATGGACAGCAGTAAAATATATCACTGGCTCTTAAAACTATGGGAAATAGCATCACAGGGAATAATTATTCAGAACCACTAAAGAGGTCTGTAAAGAGGAAATGTGTTTTTGGAACAGATCTGTCACTGCTAGAAGAAGCTTCAAGGTGTGCTCAGTAGCTCTGTGGCTGTGCTGGCCCAGCACTGGGTTGCTAACAACAGCAACCTGATGTGCCATGAGAAATACTGGTGCAAGAGGGAGCATGGCCTCCCCTCCTGCAGCAGGACTGCTGGCAGTGACAGCTGTGGCACCTCCTCTGCTGGCACTTGGTGGCTGGGAATCCTCTCTGTCTGCTACCTGTCCATCAGGTTGCAAATGCACTTTGGTGGGTGTAAGGACTATCATCTTGGTTTTCCTGTTAATATCTTGTCATTATGAGAGAAAAGGTAAAACATTGTTGGTTGTCAGAGAATCCATGTGCCTGCAGCTGCCATTGACTCTTGTGGGACCTTCAGATGCTCAGCTTGTTTGCAGTGGCTCTTCTCAAAACACGGGCTCATTTAAACTGTATGTGCTCATGGTTTTCACTGTGCTCTTCTGGACTTGCTGCAGCTCATGGTGAGTGGCCACTTGTGCCGGTGCTTGGAGTTGCTGCTGCTGGTGGCTGAACCACACTGCTGACTTCTCCACTGGCATTGCTTAGCAGAGATGGGGTTGTGTCTGGGGTTTTCCTCACCTCCTTCAAGCTCCTTTCCAAAGGTGTCGCCTCACTCCTG
>NW_005054415.1:760830-774623 GCF_000277835.1 Geospiza fortis | reverse complement strand
ACCCAGAGTGTGGCTGGCCCTGGACCTGCACCCAGCTGCTTCCTGGGCACTTGCTGCTGCCACCCTGCACCGCTGGGGCCAAGGAAACCCAATCTTGTCTGTGGCTGGTGTTAATGCCATCAGGGCCGTCCTCCCAGAGGTGCTGGAGGTGAAATAAATCCAGTTTCCCACACAGGGAGTGAGTGGGGCTAAAAAGCTGCATCTACATCCGGTTCCTGTGCTTTTCATGCCCCAGAGCCATCCTCCTGCACAGAAACCCTGATCAATTGAATTGCCTGTGTAGGATTTTCAGCCTGCTGCTCGGGCCTGTGGCTTGCAACAGCTTTGCCTGGCCCTACTGAGGAGATTCCAGGTCAGTCTTGCTGGACCTGTTATCAAAAACAGCCTTTAAATCTGTGCACTGCAGTGGCTCTCACAAGCGCCTGGGCGAGCAGCCTGGCCGTGCCGGAGCGCTGGCTGGTGACTGTGAGTGGGGGGAATGTAGAAAAGCCCCAAATGAACAAGTGTAGAGGTTGACCTGTGCTGTCTTGAAGGAAGAATATTGTATCTTCTTTTCTAGCTTTTATTTTCTGCAGAGACACGTATATTGAACAGCCATGTCAAGTGAGGATGTTAGGATGTGCAAAAGAGAAAAAAAAATAGGAAGATGTTGTTTAATAAATAAAGTTATGGGCTGATGTGCCAGCATGGTGATGATAGAGCAACTCTGTGTGCCCAAGACACCACCTGACCACAGATCCCTTGGGGCTGATGTACTGGACCTGCACCCTTCAACACTGCTCCCCTCCAGCGCTTGCAAGCCACCCCAAATAAGCACAATCCCCTGGTTTTTACTCCAAAGGCTCAGTGCTCATCTGCTGTAAGCTGCAGCTAATGACTCATGGTCCATGGAGAGCTTTCCAGTTGCACTGTTAAACCCTTAGATATGCACTTAAATCTTATGTTAATAATAAAATGTGAAAATGTGCATATCCAGGTAAAGTCTTCATGGAGAATGGAAGCATAAGGCTCAAAAATATCTTGACTGTATAAATATTTTGTTTATTAAAAGGATGATGTTATATATATAATTTTCCAAGGAATTTCTAGCTGCCTGTTTTCCTGAGTGTCATGGTAAAATCTTGGAATAATTACTAGGTAGACAAACAGACAGATTTAGCCTTTAATGTAATATAGCTTCTTGAAGCTGGATGTAGTTTGTTACTCCCCATGCTGTGCAATCATACTCAGCTGCCCATCATGTAGGGCTTCCTGGGGCACCGGGATCAGATGATGGTATGGCACTTTGAAGGTCTGTCCATGGTGTGGAAACCATTAAATAGTCTTACCTCAGGGTTTGCAGGATTCAGGAGTGTGAAATTGTAAACAATGGTGGGTATAACTGTATGGGGAAAAAGAAGAACTAATGCTGTGGGATAAATGCATACCCAAATATTTTTAATTGCTGTTGCTTAAAAACCAGCTCACACCCAGAAATGTTCAAGGTGAGAGCCACCGTCTTTTTATGTTTTTGGCCAACAAGGATGCAGGCTGCAGGAACCAGCAGCCCATGGAAAATAGAATCTAATTCAAAGACTGCATAAAACTGCAGCTGGCTATAAAACACAAAATTTAACCTCACATCCCAACTGTCCTAAATTTTCCAGGAGTGCATTATTTTTCAGTCTTACATTTACCATTCTGAAGGTTACCAGAAATTAACATGAAGCCCATTTATCCAATGTGGTCATTTCAGTTTCTGTGTGTGTGCTGCCTGAAACAACACATCAGTGATCTCTATAACCACAATTTACCAGCTGACATGAAAGTCATGGTGACACGGAAAGTGATTTTATTTAATGCTGAGTGTACCTGAGGACTAAGACTCGTTCCCTGTTTTGGGGAGGACAAGCCAAGAGTGAGGCAGCACCTCATGTGGGATGGGCCCCAGGTGGAGGGATGGATGCTGAAACAGTCACCTTTGTCCTACTCTTCAGGCAGGCTGTTGTGCCACAGAGACACTGGGTTCACTTGATGTAGAAATTACAGACCTGGTTTGCACTTCTGCCACAGGAAGCATCTGGTGCTTTTATTTGGGGTAGCCACTATGGCAAGTACTATTTTCTCCAGCTAATTTTAGACATCAAGAAAGCCTAATTCCTTGGGGTGGCTCCTGGTGCCGCAGCCTGAGAAAGCGCAGCACCGTGTCGGTGATCTGCTTTCCACTGGGGCTGCTGTGATGTGCTGCTCCACACCGCTCCAAAAGAACTGGGGCTGCTGTAATTAACGTAGCAAAACCTTCCTTCTGGTGCCACTTAATTCCTTATGTTTATATGGTGAAGAGTGATGAAGAATGGAACTAAAATATTCAATGGTGGGGAAAGGGAAAAAAAAGGCAAAACCAAAAAAATGATGTGGGGATGAAACCATCTCCTGTGCATGGATAAATAGGCTGAACTGGCAGACATGAGGTGTGGGGCAGTGGCTGGGAAGGGCTTGGAGAAAGCAAGTTGTGCACTCTGGCTGTGGAGACCTCCCATCTCCCATTTTCCTTGAAATAAATACAACCATGGCAAAAATCTTGCAGTTACATTTGCAGATTGATGAAGGGCAAGAAATCTGCTCGCTGCAGAAGGAGCCCCAACAGTCTGACCTCCCAGTTGGTTAACTGGTGTCTAAATGAGCCCTGTGGGCGTAAAAAGCAGGGAGCAGGAAGGGCTGGTGCTTTTCAAAACAGGTTGGTCTTAAAATACACATTTCACTATCCAGACAAAAGTGAACAATTTGCATATTTTACCTAGAATGTTGTGAGTACAGTGCAGCTCCTGCTGCTAGGCTTTTGCTGACTGCTGGTATAAGGTTTCAGGCTGAATATTTCTGGATTTTCACATTCTTCTCCACATGGAGCTGCACCTTTTCAGAATCACCCAGTAACAGCACTGATATTTTTACACTTGTATTTAATTCATCAGGACCATCAGGTCTCAAAACTGGACCTGAAAAAAATTTAATTGAAGGTTAGCTAATTGCTGTCAGAAGCAACATCTACTATTTGTGTTTTAGGATTATGAAGACTGGAACTCTGTGAAGCTCAAGCAGGAGAGGCAGCATGGCCCCAGTGTCACAGGAAGGTTATCAAGAGAGGAGTAATTGCAGATTTCTCTTTGTGGGGATAAACCAAGGAGTCAGTTACACTTAAATATGAGTATATGCTTAAGTTAATTTGATTTTCAAACTAGATGAAGCATTAACCAAAGCACTTGAGCTCAGAAGAAAGCTCTTTGTGGCCTGAGGAAGGCATACACTGTAGTCATTTAAGCTCTAGCTTCCCCTGTCCATGGACAGCATCCTCCTCCAGAGCCAGCTGGGCTTTTGGGGAGACTGTGCCTCCCTTCCCTGGGGGACTGGTTCCACTCTTATGGATGTTTTCTCATTCTCTTCAGCCCAAATGGGTCACATCAGGGCAGATCAGCATGAACCCAGCTGCCTGTGAGCTGGTGCAGGGACCCCAGAGGGGTGGCTGGCAGCCATGTGGAGGGGGAGGATGCTGGACATTGGTGTGCTCAGCAGATGATGCCCTAATTCAGTTTCCAAACAGCGTTTTGCATTTAGGTTATACTGACAGGGAGTACCCTGCAGCTAAGCAGGAAAAAATCCCCCGATTTGCATGCTTGGGGGTTTGCACCAGTTTCTCTTCAGCCGTGTGTAAGCAGTGCAAGTGAAACTGGGCTGCAGGTTCTGCAGGCAGGCAAAGCTCACACGATCTGCCAGGCCAGACGTGTCACTGCGCAGAGCCGTAGGTGAGCCCAGGCATCATGCCCTGCCTCGTGGGCAGCTGGTACCCACAGCCCTGGCTCTGTGCAAACAGTCCTTGTGGTGTGCTCCCCACTGATGGGTGCTTGGCTGCCTCGCTGCCAGGGCCAGCTTGTTTTTCCAGGAATGTTGCAGACAGCAGAGCTGCTCTCCTCCTAAGTGTGCTACTTAGGAGGGCCTCCCATGCCCTCCTACATCAAAGTGTATAACGTTATCTCCCCATGGAAGTGCTGGGATTCTGCTTCAGGAGTCTGCAATGCTGGGGCGGTTTCTCGCTGGGAGAGCCACCCACGGGTGCTGGTGATGTGGGCAGTGGCAGCAGGCAGCTCGAGGATGTGGCACCTGCAGGAAGCAGAGACCTGCCAGGAGTTTAAATTGGATATCCCTGCCTGGAGCCCCATGGCACTGGGCACCGGAGGTCTCCGATGGTGTTAATCTCACTCAGTCTCCCTCCAGGGATATGTTTGTAATGGGGTTGGAGGGTGCCAGCAATGCATGAGAGTGACAGACAAGCTGTTACATTGTTATATTTTGCTACCTATCATTTTAATGTCACTTCTAATGTATGAATTATACCCCCATTGTGTGTAATTATATTTCTCCTCCCAACCCTACTCAAGGAACAATGAAAAGATGGAGCTGTTAATATTAAAAACAGCACATCTCTCTCAAAAAAAGTTAGAGGTCACACCTTAATTCCTAGTGCATGAGGATAGTTAATCAAAAGAGGATGGGACTAGAATGAGTATGGGGACAAAAATATCCTGCACAATTTCTTGTGGAATTTAATTAGAAAGGAAGTATTAATAGCATCTGTATGTGCAAACTCTATTTTGCCTTGTAATGTGAGTAGCCTTACCTGAAGCCAGGCTGATGAAAAGCCCATTGAACTTCTTTTCCTTTCCTCTTTTTTTTTCCTTCCTTTTATAAAGGAAAATAATGAGCCAAAATCAATAATAATAAGTAATAGTAATAATACTTAATAGTAATAAATCACAGCAGGACTCAACTTTCTGTGAGCTCCCTTTAGAATTTCTCTTTTAGGTCAAGAGATGATGCTAATCGATGAGGCATTTTGCAAAAGTTCGTGCTCTACTTGTCCCAGTAATGAACCTTCAACCTCTAATTCTCTTAGTAGCGCGTAGTTCCTCGATGGGAAAGTCACTGTGGGAGCCTTCATGTTGAAAAGCCAATTATTTATGCTAACTGGGGGCTTGGTACTGTTTGCCTTTGGTCCCTGGTTGCTTGGGCAGGCCTGTTCCAGGGCCACCCCGACACCGCGGGATGAGCGCTGGCTGCGGATCAGAGCTTCCAGGCCGCTTTCTTCCCAAATGAGGGACTGTGCTCCCAGGGCAGGGACCTCATTCTGCCTTCAGATTCACAGAGTATGCCTGCTGGATGTCATGACTGCAGAAGGTTTTAGCAGAAATACAGATAGCTCATTATAACAAAGAAGTGGATTTCCTTCCCTTCCCACTCAAAACAGACTTGGGTTTTTAATACTCTTTTTCATTAATTTGCTCACAAAAATGAGAAAAAATTGAATTCAGTCAGTGTCTTGTAACTTGATTTCAATTATGAGATCATAATGCAGACTCTGTTTTTTAATGAATTAAGAAATATGGACTTTGTTAATTGAATTCAGCATGGCTTGCAAAATGCTTTGTTCAGATGAAAACTGCAGCTAAGATGCGAAGCATTTTCTTATGGTTATCTTGTTTGCTTTCTTTTTGTGGCTGCCACACAGGTGGGCTGGAGGCTGGCTGGGGGCAGCAGGCAGAGCATGGCCTACATGTGCCTGGTGCTGGGATGCAGCTTTGCAGCTCTGCTGGGATGTAATGGGAGATATGGACCACAGGGAAGTGAGAGTGTGAGGAGGAAGCCAATACTAAATCGGATGGGTCATCCCTTGTGGTCATACATCTGTTCCCAGGTGTGCTTCAATGAATGCTATATATGAGGCAAACTGTCCATTCTTCAAGTGCCTCCTTCTTTTTTTTTTTTTTTTCTGTTTAGCAATCCTGATGCTAAAGGTGATCAGGCAAATAAGCAAAAATTAAATTTCATTCTTAGTCCCCAAGCACACTCTGTTGCTGGTGCCAGAGACCTGAGTGAAGCCTGAATGAAGCCCACTTGTGCCATTTCCTTTAGCTGGGACCAGGAACTTGTCCAGTTGTTTCAAAACAACAGAAAGTGTGCTCAGGTATCCCTAGGACACCTCTTCCCAGCACAAAAACTTTAAATTGTCCTTCTGCTTCTCCGGGTAATTGTTGTCTTTTCGGAAATACTCCTTTTCTTAGGACAATGAATGACCTGCACAACCCATCAGTAATGTCAGAGCCTTTTTGTGGCAGCAGCTGTCTCTCAAAGAGCACACACCAGACAGCCATGTGAGCAGGGCCTATCGCAACCACAGGGAGGCAAGGTGTTTCTGGTCTCCTGTCTCTCACACTGGCCTAAACAAAGACCATTGCCAAGCAGATCACTTGGCAAAGCCAGTTCCTTGTCCTGACATGGGGACATGGGGCTGTTTGCCCACAGAGGTTTTAGGGCATCACAGGTAGAAAAAAAGCCAAAGTTTTTGCTGAGCTGCACCATAAAGTGATGGTGTTTCAACAAGAGCCACCTCCTTAGTGCTGGTGTCAGGAGTGGAGATTCCCAGAGCAGCAGTAGTGGGGTGAGCCCCTCCCAGCAGGGATGGCCAGAGTGGGGAGCAGTGGGGATGGTCAGAGTGGGGAGCACAGCAGGCCACTCTGTTAGCAGATGCCTGTTAGGAAGGAGGAGCACTTGGCTGCCTCAAAGCTCGGATTTCTACCTCCCTAAGCAAAAGAACATGTTATGCAAGGGAGGTTTGCAATGACCTTTAGAGACAATCTCTGCAAAGCATTCAGGCACTCTGTTTTCCTGAAGATTCTTCAGCATGGGCTTCCAAGGAAAACTGAGATCTTATTTTATATATGACATATTCAGGATGATCTCTCATCATGTCTGGCAAAGGTTTAAAAACTGTATGTGAGAGCAAGTGTCATCCAGGCATGAAGGTTTAAACACAGACCTTCTGGGATAATATGAGTCCCTGGGCTGAGGGCCTACACTTAGATCACTGACTCAGCTGAGTGATTTTTATGATTACATGGAGCCAGGCAACATGCTAAGGGCTGAGCACCTATGTGAATAATAAATAATTCCACCATTTGCATTCCTCCAGCATGCCTGCTTTTCCATCCAATGTCCCTGTCTACCTTTTGGAGGTGGTGGAAGTCAGTGCTTGGTTTATATCTCATCAGGTGGTGGTACAAAACCAGTGAGTGCATCGATCTGAGATGCTGTGCTGCAGGGCAGGCTGTGCCTGCCATGGGACCACTGTGCTCATACAGCTGCAGTAGGCTTGTCCAGCCAGCCAGGCACTGGAGAAGGGGATCACAGCTCACTGCAGTGAGAGTCCACTGCACTGCAGCAGAGAGGCATTTTTGTGACAAGGAACATATGTTCCCAAGAGATTGTGATAGGATGAGCTGGGATCTTCTCATGGTTTCTTGTGCTGCTGTGAGTGTCACCGCAGAGGAGGTGGAAACCTGGATAGGAAACCTGGGCATTCTTCCTTTGAAAAACCCTTTATTTCTGGAAGGGAACCAGTCTCCGTGCAGGGGCACAGGCATGTTCAGGCACTGGGGCCGCTGGCGACTGTCGAGGACTTCCAGCAACTCCTAGATCTCAGGCTCGTGCAGGCACTTGGGCTCCAATTAGAGTGATATCTTGCTCTCAGTCCAATTAAAATTTCATAATCTCTCCACCAGCTGGGGTGGACAGAGTGTACATCAGGTCAAGAAATATCTTCTAGCTACAGTACTTCTCTGGGAAGTTTTTGGCTCCATGAGGAATAGTACCTATACAGATCTGATGGAGAAGGGCTGTAAAACCGCAGAACTTGCAGCTTCCTTGCAGCCCTTTTTGCAAGCTATTTTATTCTACATTTGGGGGCAGGAAAATTAGGCTTTGAAATATGAGTTGTAGATAAGGCTGTGAGGAAGCTTAGGATCACAGCCTTAGGTGAAAATAAAACTGTAATACATAAAGCATTAAAAAGGTGAAGTATAATGGCAGCCTCCAAAGACTTGTGAACAGCTGCAAGGCAGTCTGCCTTATTGCTGCGATTTTAACATGAATTATATGACACTAGGAAAGACCTGCTCCTGATCAGAGAAATGGCTACATGGCTGTTTGCTGCAATACACCGAGGGCTCTATTTTAATCAGAGGTAGCTGCCATTCGGCCACCTTTTTGTTAATGGTATTATTGATTATTTGGAGCTGCTCACAAGCCTCAAAGCACTTTACAGAATTAGGGGAAGCCTCTGGAGCAGAGTTGCTGTTTGTTAGTTTGTTTTTCTTCTGTGGAGCAGTTTCACTGCAGACCAAATCCCGAGCTCTGTAGTTAGCTCCATCTTAACTAGACCTTGCTTAGCCAAAGCTTCCGCTGGCTTTGGTGCTCACCCAGCAGAGGCAGTGCATGGCTCAGACTGTGCAAATGGCCAGTGCAACCAGTGGCACAAAATGCTTGGAATGTTGTCTAGTAATAACCTAAGAATTAAATTTGTAAATAATATATTAATTAATTAATTTGGGTCTTGCAGATGCCCATCTTTGAGCTGATGTTGGTCACAATTTGGGAACTGCTTGTTGTGGGCAGAGCCAGGTAGGATGCACTGCTGCAGCCCCACATGGAACAGGAGGTTTGAGGCATTCAGCCTAGGCATTACTGGTGTACTCAAGCATGTTTTGACTCACCAGCCTCAGTGAACAGAGATTCAACCCCAACAACTGCACATGTCCCTCCCTAGAGCTTTGAACTGAGAACATGATGTGCTGAGAGATAATGTGCTCTCTGAACTTATGCTACAGATGCAGCTAGTGAGGGGCAAGGAGATGGGCAAGCATAACTTTTCATCAAGTAGGAAAAGTTTCAGAGCAGAAGTCATCGCCTGCTGCGAGCAGCTTCGGGCCTGGCATGACAGCAGCAGTGCTGCTACCATCTGTTGGTGAACAGCAGAAAAGGAGCAACAATAAACCCTCCATAAATCACATCCCAGACACACAGGTACATGTGGCACCACATTGGCCACAGGAGGGTGTGCTGTGCTGCACAGACCCCTCAGAAAGGCTGGGTCAGAAGCAGCCCTGAGGACAGTGCTGGCTGTGCTGGCGCTGGTGAGCAGCAGGTGACACTCAGCTTGGGGCACAGAGGGAGGCGGGCAGGGGAACGCAGGCAGAGCACTGCAGCAGGCTGGCAAGCAGCAATGGCCTCCCACCTTGTTTTCCTCCAAAATCCCATCCCTGGTGGCTCTCCTTCAGGGGGGTGACAGGGATGGCAATGTCAGGGGGACAGCACAGCTCCTGGGCTGCAGCTTTGCCAAGGCCACCCTGTGTGCTGCGAAGCACAGGCTCTGCAGGCACAGCAGGTGTTGGGGCCAGCGAGCCCTGCAGGCTGCCTTCTCTAGGGCACAGCAGCTGTGTGGAGCAGCCCTGGCACAGTGGGAATCTCCTGGTGAGTTAATTCTGTATTCCCAGGCCCCTTTAGCAGAATGTCCTGGTGTGGGGGAGCCTGGCAGAGCTGCAAAGAGAGTGGGCTGAGTCACTGCGAACAATGGCTTTAAGAAAGTGATGGTATGTCTTAACATCCAAGAAATGCTTGTAGAGATCTGAACCTGCCCTTGAAGGTGCTGCTAGCCCCTGGCAGAAGGGTTATGGCTCCAGAGATTTATTTTTTGTTTTAGAGGACACTCTATTTATCATTTAAAAGCTCTCTCTAAGATGGCAACCAGCCTTGACCACAGCTCATCCTCCCAGCTCCCTGTGGAGCAGGGCTCCCGCAGCTCCCACAGAGGTTTTCTGTAAATGTTGTAAAGCTCTTTTTGTATTTTTAATAACAAGGTGGACAATAACTCTATTTACAGGGAAATCTTCCTTCTGCAGGAGTATCATGTATACCTCTTTCTTATTTGTTGCTCTCTGTTCCTACAACCCTCTTGCAAATGGGTAATCCTTGTTCTGATTTTTTTTTCTAGCAAGGATGTTTTGTTTTCCTGTTGGCTGATGCTGTCTGTTCAGTCTGTGGAGGATTAACCTATGTGCTGTTGCTAGGTGGCCTTAAGCAAAGAAATAATGCAGATCACAGACTCCTGCATTCCTACAGTATGTAACTCCCTTGTTCAGCAAGATTTTTCTTTCTCTGTCCCTCTTATATTTTGTGTTTATGGTTGCAGAGGTATTTATTAGAAGATGTGCATATAATTTGAACAAAAATAATGGACCAGAGCTCTTTAAGATGTCAGGTTTATTTGATCTTAAAATATTTAGTAACACTCTTTGCCAGCTCTTTCCATGGCTTGTCTTCTGACAGTGGCTAAACACCTCCTCCATAGTATTTGGATTCTTCTCTTCCTCATGTGAAGTCCTGGGCTCCTGAGGAATACCCAGCTCATCATCACAGCCCAGAGGCACTAGGAGAAAGGGGTTCCAGTGTGATCTGGGGATCACACCCCCTGCGACCACCCAGGTGTGTCAGGGTTTCAACAGGGTCAGAGCATGATGTGTCTGGGCATCCCATTTTGTACAAAAAAATACCTAGAGCAAAGAAGAGTTCAAGGAAGAGCTGCAAAAGTGATTGCAGGGCTGATAGAATCATCTGGGGAGGCAAGATTAGAATTTTGTAGCTCAGGCATGCCTTACTGCCAGGCTGCTGTCTACCAGTGCCTGTCATATTTTGCAGCACTTTAATGCTTTTGCTCAAAGGACCTTTGAAGTCTCCTATGACCCAAATACAGCCTAAATCATGGAGCATTCCCCAGAGAGACATAGCAGTTATTGGCTCAGTTTGCTCCTGGTGAAACTGAGGCAGAGTGATTCAACAGCATTGTTTTCCTCATGGCATATGCTCAAATGTGCAGTTCTCAGAGGTAACTGCACTTCTCACTTCTTGTGGACACAGAGCCAGAGAGACACTGCCCCAAGGCCATAAAATACTCACCAAAAAGCCAGCCACACTTCTGTTGACTCCAGAGCCTAACTTCTATCTCTGCTCCAGCTCCTGTCTCTGCTAGTATTGCTCTGGTCCTCTGTGCTCTGCCTTCACAGACACACATTTTCTGCTCACAAAAATAGTGAGACGGATTTGTGGCGTGGTTTCATAGTGAAACAGGACTCTGCAGCCTTCTTTTGTGTGTGCATATCTCTACCAACTTCTGACAGCATTAGAGAGGCAGGGAAATCAAAGATACCCTGTTTCTTCAGGTGGGTGGTGGAAGAGAAGACCCTGTGAGGGCAGATGGGTGCTCTTTGCTGTGTGTCCCTGGAGAGAGCACCTGGAGTTCTGGCTCTGCCTGGAGATCGGTGTCTGCACCTCCAGAGATAGCCATCGGAATGAGCCCATTGTATTTATCTGGGAAAGTCTTTTATCCTAACCTGGTTTTTATCCTGTTGTTGCACAAGTAATTCCCTCTACTGACTGCTAATATCCTGGGATTTAACTTTCTTTTTTACTTTAACCCATCCTGCTATTTGAACTGCTCATAAGCAGCATTTATCAGCCTTCTTCAGATGCTGATTAGAGCTGAGCAAATACATCACCGTGAATATTTAATGACTTGGGGTTTAAATTTTTCACATCTTTTCTTGAGAGTTCATTTTATAGACATTTTCTGATATGCAGTTATTCTTAAATCATTTGAAATCTCCTGAAATTGCACCCTGGACTCCTAAATGAATATTTCACACCGATGCCACACAGAGCAGTTAACAAGTGGCTGTGTAAAGCCCACAGTGCTGCAGACGGGTCCAGCCAGCCCCATCCATGGCCCCATGCAGCTGTGCTCTGAATCTGCACGCTCAGGTGTGCAAATGTAGGCAGCACTTGGCACAAATATTTTCCATATCCAAAACATGTTTGCTGTTACTGTTTTGTCCATGAATGCTCATGGTCAAAACAGTCATATGACAGTAAGGAAAAGGTAGGTACAGTACAGCCCCAGGCAGAGTGGACAAAATCCACTCCAAATTACAGAGATCTTTGTTTTGCATCACTATCAGTTGCCTGCCTCTATTTCTGATTCCCAGCTAGGAGTGATGTGACTGACGGGCCTGCTGAGTACTTACCATGGATACATTCCTCCTTCTCAGCCTCTTGTTTTTCAGGCTGGCTCATGTTGAATCTGGCAGTTTACATTAATAAAATAGGTTGGTCTGAAATGCCCACAGGACTTTTTTTCTCCTAACACAGCAGGGTGGGGACATACAAAGGACTGTGATGTAAAAATACATATTTCTACAAAGCTCTTCTGTTCTTCCTCCTGTGGATCTTTAGTTTGGCGGCCCCAGCCTGGCCCCAGTGCTCAGGTGGCCATCTGCACCCTGTGAGCTCAGCACTGCAGCCTGGATGAGCTGATGGGGGTACAGCTGCACTGGGGGCCTCACACACACTGCTGGAGCTCACTGCAGTGGGCAAGGGTGGGCTGGAAGCAGGGCAATGGCCTGGACTGTAGGAGCAGTCTAGGCCATGGTTAATTCTGATACTTGGCAAGCCTTGGTTCATTACCAAGTGTCACTGTGTCTCAGTGACCTGTTCTCATCCAGCTAGGCTGCCTTTATCCTCTGGTCATTGGGCAGGAAGCTGCTAAAAATACCCTGAAGAGGCAAACTTCCTTGTTGACACTGATGTTAGTAGCTCCCAGGAACTGGAGGAGCTGCACAGAGTGCCTGGGAGCACCCCCTGTCCTGATGCCCCCCTGACTGCGACAGGAGCCCTGTGGTGGTGCTGGACAAGGTGCACCTGAACATACAGAACTCTGAGGGCAGAGCAGGGGCATGAGGACCCACAGGCAGGACCCATCTCAGGGCTGGTGCCACTGACCCCTGGAGGTACAGGCTGCCTTTTTCCTCCTGCCATGGCAGTGCCTGAAACAGCAGCTGACATTGTTTCCTCCAAGGGACTGGCTCCAGCCCCTGCATGCATGTGGCCACCCAGGACAATGAGGCAAGTGACCTGGAAGGAGCACCAGCCCCCCACATCATGTCTCATCCTGTGGGGGACAAACCTCCCTCTTCAAATTGCCGGACAAGAAACAAACTACTGTGTGTCAGGAACTATTTTAACTCCTGGGGAAATCAGGCCAGTTGTTGCTACCTTCTGAAATGACTCAGCCCTGCGGTAGCCTCCAGCTGAGAGCTCTGCCAGGTGCAGATGGCTGCAAATGCCAGAAGAGAAATTGTGATGGTTTTCTAAACTTTATATACAAACTTTTGTAAACTTTGTACAAATAAGCAATTTTCTGCAGGTTGTCTTCCCCCCCGCCCCCCTTCCTTACATAGGAGAGGGCCCTGTTCCCTGTTTGCAGCTAAAATTAGGAAAGTGGTAAAAACCTGACACTGTGGATGTGTAACTTTCAAAATATGAAGCCTAAGGTTTTGAAAAGGCCTGAATTTACTTGCTGGGAATTTATTTCCACTGAAAGTGAAGAGAAGCTTGGCATTTAGCTTCCCTAAATTCATTGGGAAACCCCAGCCTACATGCCTGTTAGATATGCTGGACACCTCTGGAGCATTTCACAAACTAAAAGCAGAATCATTGATGTAATCGAAACTTCCTGAAGTTTTAGCTGGACTGCGGTATCAGAACTGCTCAGCTGTTGGTTATTAATGATCACACAGCAAAGAGAAGGCTCATACAAATGTTATGTCTTATTGCTATTGATTGCTTGTAAGGGTATTACTTGACCAGAGTATGGTGAAATTGATTAACTTTATTAATTATTTATTGCGTAGTAACTAGATATTTAATGTATCTGTACAGCTATTGTGTCTCCTCTGCATTTTGATTAACGTTTTTTTCATGCAGAAGAACAAACCCGTGCAGTAAAACATCCTTTGTGACATGAAATCCAGTGGCTGCGCAATGCCTGCCCCTGGCGAGGCCGGTTCCCCTCGGGAGCTGGACCCTGTGCGGAGCAG
>NW_005054415.1:752112-760109 GCF_000277835.1 Geospiza fortis | reverse complement strand
AGCCAGCCTCGCAGCACCCACCGTGCCCGGCGGCTGCGAGGCGATGTTCGAACTGCCCCGGTGCTCCGTGCCGTGCCCTGCCCTGCCCTGCCCTTCCAGCTGGACCCTCATGGCAGTGCCAACCTGGGAAATCCCCTAGTCACCCAGACAGCAGTGGTGGTTGCCCAGAGAAGTGTGCAAGCTTCTGGAGCAGGAGTTTTTCATCTGCAGCCCTCGTGGATGTCTGTGCCTGCCTCTGAGAAATTCCACTCACCAGGACCCTGGGCATTCGGTGCCTGATTGGAAGACACAACAATAGTATTGAGATATGTAGCAAGATAACCAAATAAACAGCAGGGTAAATTTTTAAAGTTGATATTGTTATAAGTATTTTAAGGATTTGCACTGATGCATATTAAAATAGGCATTAGGATTTAAAAATAAAACCCTAAAAATAAATGTAAACAAATCCAGTTCTCTTTACACCGTATGGCCTCTCCTATTTGGCCCAGCTGGCTGTAAGCCTTATTGCTGATAAGACTTATTCCTTTCTATCTACAAAAGGAGTCCTAATAAGAGAAAAATAAACACTGCCAGTCGTAGGATTTAAACAGAACATCAATTTGGCTGATAACAGGGAAATATTCTCTGACCCTTCCAAAACCCTCTGGAGAGATGAAACTGAGAGAAGTCTGAAGAAACCCATGCACATTCTATAGAAACTACTTGACAAATCTTACTGAATTTAATAGAGAATGAGATCTTTTCCCTGGGTTTTTGGCATCATAATTCAAGAGCAATGAGATAATTTTCTATTCAATAATTTCCTGTTCAGTAGTGAAGAGATAACTTTCCTGTGAAGTTTTTTACAGGAATAAAAACTGCATGTTCTCACACTGCCACCTGCTCCCCACCACAAGCTCATCCACGTTATCACACCAAATCAGAAGAGGGACCATAAATATCTTGGTATTAAGGAACAAATTTTCTTTAAAATGCCTCTTTCAAAACTGCCTGCGGGTCTGCCTGTGCAGCTGTGGGGTTTGCTAATCAATAGCACCATGCAGTACGTTGTGTCTTTTTGCGTAATTACAGAATGAAAGCAGGCACAGAAAAGAACCAAGTGGAAACTATTAATTTTGTAGAATGGGACTTGATTTGTGTTTCAGTTTTCTTTTCTTCGGTTCAGTGGGAAGGAGCTGGAAGAGGAGGTGACAGCAGCAGTTCGGCTGCCTGTCCTCAAGCTGCTTGGTTTAATGTGAAGCCGCTGTTTGGACTTTGCTTTTCTGGACCCATGAACAGCTCTGAGGGTGGAGAGGCAGCATCCCTGGGGCAGGGATGTCAGGCAGGGACAGCCTGAGCTGGAACACATTGTACTGCAGTTGTGAGCACTGGTTTTGTACCACTTGCCAAAGCGGCCAGTGATGGTTTTCATGGCAGAGATAATCTGGAGGGTGAGAAGGTTTTGGTGCAAAGCATCTTTACCTGGTGCACAATTTTTAAAGACACAGCAGCAGTAGTAGGTAGCTGGGTAATGCTGTTAGGATTGGAAAAGTGCTCAAGGACCATTACTTTTGTTTGGTTTATGAGGAAACAGGTGTGGAGAGATCGCTTCTCCCTGTTATTTTACTGCGAAAATACCAGTGGAGTGGAAGCCTTTGGAAACGCATGAATTTTTAGACAAGCTGTGCCCACCCATGTAAAATGCGTCTAAGAGTCCAGACCCTGGCGTCAGGTTGCTCTGTGACACCCGATAGGAGCCGGTCCAGACTGCTGGTTGTGTTTGGCAGCCTTTGATACCACATTTTGAGAGTTTCCATGGTGTGGGTGCCACCAGGTCCAGTTCCCGGGGTGAGTTTGCCCCAAGGCCTCACAACACTTCCTAACCCCTGGTGGGACCGGGCTTAATGGCTGAGAAAATCCACCATCCACCTCGAGAGATGATCCCGGACTAATGTGAATGGGACTTTTTGTCTGCAAGGTGGAAGGAAAAGTGATGTGCCCACTCTTAGCTATTAATATTGCTAAACCTTTCCTCTGGGTAGAGAAATCTTCTGTCTCTGGAGTGTAATTCTGAACATCTCATAAACATTACACAGATACATGGCACAGAAATTTATAATCAAAAAAAGAAAGAAGGATGCCTGAATATGTGGGGGACATGAATCACTCCTAATGCTAGAGGTCGATCCATAATACCTTAAACAAGTATTCAGAGTCCAAGTGCTAATTATCTGCTAATGGGGTATTTGTTCTCCTTCAGTTATGTAAAAGTACACGGCATTCAACTTAAAGAGTGCACTTAAATGGCTTTCTACTGGTGGAGAAGGAACAGCTTTGAAGGCTGCTGCCGTGCTTTGCCCTGGAGCCCCTGGAGCCCCTTGCTGAGCTCCTGGTGCTGCCCTTGCTGTGCCTCTCCTCTCTTCCAGCTTTGTCATTCCAACTACTTTCGTTCCCCGAATCTCAACATTATCCTAGTCAGCAATGCTGGCAAAGATGTGAATAAAATTATAAATGCTATATCGTGGCTTTTGCCACCGCTGCTGGCCAGAGAGCAGTGAGGATGCCTGTTGAGTACAAGGGGAGCTTCCACCCGAGTAACAAAGCCCGGTAAAGTGAATGAGCTCTTTGATCGCAACCCTGGGAAGAAAGGGTCTCAGTGGGCACAGTGAACTACTCTCACGGGGAAAGAGATGCAGTGACCCATCCTCATTGCAGAAATGCCTTGTCGGAGCTTGCAGAGCTGAGCTGACATCAAGGAGAGGGTGAGGGACAGGGGCCGTGCTGGAGCCAGCAGCTGGAGAACCCGTAACACACCTTCACTGGCCAGCTCACCCCAGAGCCACCGAGCACCTTCCTACACCAGGGCTTCACCCACTTATAACTAATTCAAATGAATAATGTATTTAATGTATTTTTAATTCTTTATGTCCTTTGAGCAGCAGCACAGACCCACGACCAACAGGAATGAAAAGAACACAGAATATGTGGATCACAGAGAGAGACTTTTCTCTGAGCTGTGATAAAAATATGGAAACTTTATACTTTCTTATACTAAACATCATAAGTTAGTAAGTAACATTATCGCTAAGTTATCATTACAGAAATATTCAAAAGGCAGATGCAGAGCCTGGAAAATTCTTTGTGCTAAAGGTGTTTTTGTCAGGAAGTTCAGATCCTCTGCCTGACTCCCTCACCTAATTGGAACAGAGGCCAAAATGAATAAAAGCTTTGCTTGGTCAACTATGGAATACTTGCTTGTATTTGTAGGGCATTGCATGGATCTGTGTCTTTAGCACTATTATGAGTAATGACTTTTACTGTAACTACGGAGAGGGGTGAGTATATGATTCATCTACAGATGGGTATTTTGTGATATTTGAGCTAAATTCAGCTCCAGTGTACAATAGTATTTTTTAAAAAAACGTCACTAACTGCACCACTTACTCTATCTTGATTTAAGACTATTGTAACGTCTTTAAATAAAAAAATTAAAATTGATAGAAGTAAGAGCCATACACAAGTGAAAAGGAGTTTGAAATTGCTGTGCTTATTAGAGATGTATGAATACTAATATTGGTGCACATGGTATGTGCACATGAAACAGGTTCCTAATCTTGCTCGTACCAAACTGTGTTTCACAGTGAAATTTCCCCTTCCATTTTCAATGCCCTTGATAACCTCTCAATCCCTTTTCACTGTAACTTCCCAAAGTTAAACTCAGGTGCCCTGCCTGCAGGCACCTTTCCTTTCCGTGTACATCCTCCCTCTGCTGCTCTGTAGCCCAAATATAAGGCTATGTCAGTCCTTGCTTATGACTAAAATGTGCGATGCCAGTTATTTATTTATGTAAAGTGTTTGCAGGCTTTAACTCAAGAGCACCATAGAAACTGGGCTGGTATTGTAGTCGGGGCTTTTATTCAGGTTGTCTGATGTGCTGTGGATGCTGCCTGCCTTTGTGTGCTCCAGCCCCGTGTTTATCCCGATGCTGCCTTTGTGTTCCCTATTTGACATATTTTACTGTAAATAAAGAGAGACACTGTCTTGCAGCTGTATCCACTGTGACATTTGACTCTCTGCTGAATGATTGCATTGTGCTGTGTGCTTTGAAAACATTATCTCTTTTAGGAAATAATCTAGTCCTTTAATAGTTTCCTGCATGTGCCTGTATTCCTTAACACATCCAGAGAGCTCAGGTGTTCACTCACCTCTGTCAAACCTCAGCCACTGCAGCTCCTGCTGTGCTGAGGGCTCGTGAGGGTACAAGTGCCTTGGATACCAGGTCTTGGCACTGCTCAGTTCCCATTTTGCCTGGTCTTTTTAGCTGCACCTTCTGATCAGATTGTGCAGTATGGCTTTTTCTGGGGCATGAGCCTATTGCCACATTTTGTAGATATTATGCAGCATCTCTTAATTAGGTCTATTCATATAATATATTCTTTATTATAGGTTGACTCTTACTGGCTGCTATACAATTACGGTGATCTTCCCTCTGCTGCCTGCTAATGGGTGATCACCCTCTCAGTCTTTTTATGTGTTGAAGGTACTCCTCTTTTTGACTTTGGAAAGTTTAAATCCTTACTGAGGCTGGCTTTCTCAAAGCAGGCCTGATTCACTGGGTGCTTAACTCCCATAGTACTTGTTTAACATCCCTTTTATGAAGATTGTATTTTTGTCTTTACACAATGGTGTCATTTTTATAGAACTTGTAATTGCAAACTGATACTGAAACACTTTCAAAATAATTCTCTATATTTAGAAATGTATAGGGGTTTGCTCTAAGTATGGAATGCAAATAAATCTATAACTGTAGAGAGGCTGGTAGTCCTGCCTGCATTTTCCAGAGGAAGGCCAATCAGTTTCCTATAGGGCTGACAGGGTAGGACTATCTCAGATGTCACTATTGTTATGGATAGCATCTTCCTGAAAGTCATCAAACTTTAAAAATGGTGTTCACTGTGCATGCACGTGGCAGAAGAGAGCAAAGCAAAATGAAATCAACATCTTGAGTTAGCTGGCGTGAAAAGCAAGTGTATGGTTCCCCAGAAAAGGAGAGCATTGAAACCAGCACTGGTGTCTTTGAGGAGCAGCATGGCAGTGAGTGGAGGGCAGGGACCACCATGTCCCCATAGATCAGGGCTCCGTGCCTCCCTGGCAGCCTCATGGGGCTCGGATGGTGAATCTGATGGAGGAGGTGGCGGATGCCTCCACCAGCAAATCCTGTTTTCAGACAAGCCATGCTGAGCTCGGGGGGCTCCTCTGCATCTCAGGACTAGTTCCCTCTCACCAGCAGCTGCCTTGTGTATAGTATAGGATCTGTGTCATGCATAATATAGAACAATGACATTCCCAAAAGGGGTTACAAGCAGAGAATCCGGCATCCAAATTGTCCCAGCGACCTGATGAGACATGGACGTCATTCGGAGCTGCGGGAGGGCTCTTGGTTCTCTCCCGGAGAGAACAGCTCTGCACTCTGGCAGTCTCAGCTTTGTGCTTTTATTAAAATTCCCCAGAATAAAAAGAAAAAGCATCTGTGAGGGAACAAGATTGATAAGAGATTCAAAATATATTTTTATTGCATTCTGAAATTACCATAATTAAATTAAATTATTAAATGTATTTTTATTAAATTAGCACACTTGCCTTAAATATTTTAATAAAGCCTGTGAAGTCTTCCCTTGTTATTAGAGCTCTTGGAATGTATCTATTTTAATGACAATATGAGTTTAAGTTCTGGTGTTGGGAAGAGACCCTGGATGGGTTAACTCTGCATTTCTCTGGGGGGCCCAGCAGGGTTATGGGGTTTCTTTGCTCAAGAGTGGCTGCGGGACCACATAAACTCCATGTACATATATCTGGAGGAGATGCACAAATGATGTGTTGTGACAATAGAGCAGCAAAGCATTTAGGCACATGTTGGAAAACTCTGTGGAGCAGGGCCTGGAGGAAATCTGTGTATTGCTGGGTTTGAAGATAATAGAGAGGGATGAATTGATAATTATATATGTGTGTGCTACATTTAAAGACAGATAATTTTTTTCTGTCAAACCTACCTTCCCACTTTCTTTATCACTGGCTATAAACTGAGTATTTCTCAACAGATACCACCATGGAAGGCACTGGTTTTAAGGGTGTTTTAAGCTGCTGTTTTTAGCAACAACTATAGGAGTGAAGTTGAACTACTTTCATGGGAGGGGCTGGGGATGCTCAGACCAGGGCTCCTCACCTTGCTCTGAAATGCATAGGGCCCTGCAAATAACCTTCTCACTGGCTCTCTGGCAACAGAAAAGGCAATAAACAAATTAAAATGAAAATTTGTAGATTTCCTGATGAATTTAAAAAATGGAGAAAAGTTGTTTTTAGAAAATGTAGAAAATGTGGGAACAGAGGGCTGGATGGCAAAGGGGCTTGGGGTGGCAATGGGGCTTGGGAATTACTTGCCAAGTGGAATGTGTAAAACTAAGATTGAAATCCCCTCTTTGCTTGATTGCATGGGGATTTGAATTTGGGTCTCTGAACTCCTCTGAGAGTGCCCAACCGCCAGCACATTCTGGGATGAGAATCTGTCCTGCTGAAGCTTTTCTTCTTTGTAAGAATAATTAAATATTCATTGGGCCAGTGAGAGAACAGAAACAAGTTGATAGCCTGGGGATTAAGCCTCTCCAATAAGACAAGGATACAGAAGTAATTCAGTTCCTGATCCAACTCTGATGCTGAATGGATATGAATCTAGGGTCACACTGACCAAATTTACCAGGATTCTGTGTTTTTCACCATATATGTATCACAACATTTTTTCTCCTTGTCGACTTTCCTTATTTCTTTACAGAAACTGCTACCACAGTGGTTTTTATAGTGGTGAATCTGTGTCAACTAGAGTTATCCCCACTTTTATTGGAATCAGAATTGGGGCCATGGGCTCTTTAGCATCCTTGTTCCAGGATGCTTTTTTGAACCCCCAATTTGCTACTTAGTGCAGTGGGGTGGAGGAAGTATACCTTGATTATAGGGCCATTACAGGAAACATTTTTTACTGTATGTCCAGTCTGTGGTGGTAATCTGGAATCACACAGTAGGAGGGAACTGTAAACATTTAATGTGACATTAATAAACCAAATAGTTTCTGTCAAATCTTAAGAAAACAGAAAATCAGCACTAAACATCTATTCAAATGTGATGCTGCGCTAAGGAAAATTTTTACAGTTCTATACTGAACTCACCTGATTAAATGACAAACTCATTCCTGAGTTGCTTGGGGTTTTTTTTGGTGTGGGGAAAAAAGAAAAAAGGAAGATATTTTCCAGATGGAGCTCGCTAGCAAGAAAGCAGCGCCTATACCCAGCCCCCTGCACCCCCGTTTGATGCAAGCCCGCAGGCTGGGCAGAGCGCTGTGTCCCCTCCGCTGCCCTGGGGCCTGGCTTCAGCACCTTCCTCTGACACGGCTACTTGCACAGGATCTTAGCAAAACCCATTCCTTTCATTCGGGACACCTTCCCTTTTGATGTCCAGATACACGGCTGGACTCTCGTGATGGCCCATCACATGCCTGGGTGAGGATGCTTGGAAACAATTCCTAACTCGCTGCTTGGGGCACAGTAAATGAACTGCTGGATGCACCTCGTTCTTACACAGCAGTAAAGGCTCCGTGAAACGAACAAACCCTGTCTAAATGGGAGAGGAAATTGATGGAGTGTTTATTTTGAGTAATTTCATTCATAACGTGGCACCAAGTGCTCCGTGAGATGACAAGTTCAGATTTTTCTAGAAGCTGCCTTCCCAGTGGGCAGCTCCAGGTCCTGCTAAATTTAACACCTCGGGAGAGGCAGAGTAAAGTAACTTTCCCTCCCAGCTCTGAGCAAACAGGCAGCGGAGGGGTGTGTGTGTATGTGTGTGTGTGTGCGTGTGTGTTAGTTAAAAACCGCCCGCGACTTTCCCCGCGGCCGCTGAGCCCTTCGCGCTCGGGGGGGATTTCAGTGCCCCCGCCCCGGTGCAGATCAAGGGCGGCGCGGCCGGGCCCG
>NW_005054415.1:732827-750424 GCF_000277835.1 Geospiza fortis | reverse complement strand
TCCGTTCCGGGGCTGTGTGGGTACCGCGGTGCCGACCGAGACTCGCCGGCGACACGTGTCGCGATAATTGATGAAAGAAGCCGGTGGCATCGTTGAGGCGGGGAGGGAGGAAAGTTTCGCGGTGATGCTCGGGTGCGGTGGCGCATCGGCGGACCGAGGAAGGGAGGAATGAGCTCACTCGTGTTTTAGCCAGTTAGCCCGAAATTAATGTTCCTTTATGATTGGGAATAGTAGCGCCGTCTGTTTGCTCCTTCTGTCCAATGCGCGTAAGGGTGGTGAAAGAAGGAGAGAATTAAACCCGATTTGATAGATAGGGGTTAAGAATTTGCTTGGGCTTGAAGAAACAATGGCCAAATTTAGTAACGGCTTTATGAGTAAAGGTTAGACATTAAACTATGCGTATTCTTCTCCGTGCCCAACGAAGCGGCGTTTAAAATCTCCTGTTTACCTCCGTAAGAAAACAGCTGCTGGAGAAACGTAAAGGGAGGGCCGGGACCAGCCCCGCGCCGTACTGCACGCATTGCCAGCTTTTTGACTTTTAAGTGAATGGGTGCGAGAGAGAAAGCGGGATTCCCGAAGCCTTTCGCTCCCAGCCACGAGGAGGTTAGCTGATGTTGGGGAAGGTTTTATTGTCCTCTGCACAAAGCAGAAGTCGCGAACTCAGTGGACCCGAGGCTTTGTTGTAGAAGCACAATAGGATCAGAACTTTGGATGCACAGAAGATGAAACAAAAAGTCCAAAGCTTTTGTAATTAAATAACTCGTAAGTGAACAAAATTAGCGTGCAGTTAATCGACCCGCTAAAGAACAAATTGAAACCCCATGCAGGACCATTTAATATTATTTGTGAAATATCCATTATATAATAGATGATCACAGTGTAAGTTGTATGTGCTTCAAATGTTTATCAAGTTTTTGTAAAGTCGGTTCTTCATCTTTGTACAGCCCCCTTAACAATTTTTCCCCAAACTAAGAGCACCTTTTAGCATTGTGCTGTGGGGCAGGTTTGCAGCGTGGCATTGTGACCCTCCGCAATCCCGGACAATCTGCTAAAGGAGCTGCTTCAGTAATTGGTAGATGAATGTTTCAGTCTCTGGCCAGAAGAAAGGGCAAAGATAGAGCTATTTCTAGGGGATGCTCTGAAATACATTGTTTGAAACTAAAAGAATCGCAGTTTGAGAACAGTGGAGCAGGCCTTGGGTCATGACTTCTCTCAGATGAGGGGATCACATTTAGTGGCCAGGCCTCTGGAGTTTAAAATATTTTCCTGTGCTAAAGTGTCACATTGAACATTCAGGAAATAGTTCTATGCCAGTGCAAACAGTGTTTGCTCTAGAAGCTCAGTTAGTAAGCCTTGACATCTTGTGACATACAATGTTAGATATTTACCATTTATTACTCTTTTGTTTTCTTCCTCATTGCTTTTAGGCTGCAATAGCTCTTGCAAGTGGTTGATACTTTATAATGAAATTTTGACTCTAATTCTGATATAGAACTAATCACTATTTACATGATCACTTTTTATGAATTAAAGTAGGTAGCTTACTGGCAAGTCATAGCTGAGAAACATTATCCCTGTAAAGCAGAAAAATCTAGAAGGTCTTTGCAACAGTGAGCTGGGTGAAGCCCAGTTTTTAAAGATTCTAAATATTTCTGAGGTCTCTAGGCACAAAAAAATGTTTCCAGCTTCAGCAAAAACTGGATGTAAATTACAGGTCTTAGTTTGAGCTGCCTAACGGGGAGTCTAAGAATGAGCTGAATCTGGGTGAAATTCTGGATAATAGGAGGCAGCTCATATGTGCATGTAGGATAAAGAAATTCTTCATTTCTTTCTATTCACCCATATCTTCTGCTTGTAAAAAGTCCGTTGTATACATTTTGTGGTCTAGGGAGCTGGCAACCCAGTAGATTGCCACAGTACACGTTTCCATGGAAATAATTGAGATGTAATAAATAAAGGCACTCTGAGGTCATAGGTTTCCCAATTCAGCTGAGAAGAAAACAAGCATAAATTACGTGGATATATGTGTGGCATTTAGGAGTTAAAATAATTTAACATTTTTCTCTTTTCCATCTTTTATTTCACTTTGTATAGCAGCTTAGCTATTTATTAACCACTACGAAATTTGTGTATCCTTTTTCATTCAGAAAGATTATGCACTAAAATAGGATCAGTCTGTGCCTGTGATGAAAGGGATTATTCTGCATGCAAAAAGCAAGTTGCCTGCTCTTAAAGTGGGAGCAATGCTGACTTTAAAGAAGTGATTGACTTTGACAGAAGTATCGAATGTTGACAAGTCTTAGATGCGCGTTATTGCAAATGAAGTGATAGCAAACCCAAAGTGGATGCCAGCACAGCTGCAGGTCAGGTGGCCCCTGTGCTGTATTATGAGGTCTCAGGTTCAGCCTGGCAGAAACTTACAGTAATTCCTGCAGCTGTAACTCCAGCAGTAGCCCTGGGCTTCCCCCTGACATGGGATTTATGATTTGCAATACAATTCACTGATTTGTTTTGACCATTAGTTTGTGCAAACTTGAAGATACTAACCTTCTAGCTGGTAGTTGGGGACAATGCTGGCCTAAAGGAAGGTGGTCTCACATCAGTGAGAATGGAATAAAAGTGTGAGTATTGAGTCTCTGATGGTTTACAAAATAAACACTTAGGGGACAGTGTGGTGGTAGCAATGATGAAGTAAAATACCTTCTGAAGCTTGACTTCACATCACAGATGAAGCCCATGAAAGTAATTTTCCTCAGCACAGACTCTTGCCCTGTTGCCAGTAACCTCAACTGCTGAGAGCTTTTTCAGTTCTCTGTAAGGAAGAGTTATACCTTGCTCAGTGTTGTTAAAACCACGTGGACCTGAACCCCAGAACATAACGCAGCTGTCAATATCAAAGCACTCTGTCTTGTCCCCCAATACAGCTGATATTAACACCGGTGTCCTTAAAGGTTTGTTTGGTGCTGGTTGCTGCAGGGAGTGGGGGGCACCCAGTCCACGTAGGGGGCTGAGCAGGGCAGGTCTTCCTTCCTGCCCTTGGTCAAACTGCAGCTTCCCGTGCTTGGAGGTGGTTCTGGACGGTGCCGTGCTGGGATGTGGGTAACAGCAACCCGTGGATTTCCAGTCCCATGTAATGGTAATTGAGGCATTACTGGACTGCTCTTTGTGGGACTGGGCTCACATTGGCACAAGGTTTTAAGCATCAGATGCACTTCGGCTGCTGAATTTGACAGTTCTGCAAATTGCTGTCAGCTTGCGGGGATATTCTGTGCATAAACGTGCTAGTTGGTAATCAAACTGTTTTGCAAAAGAATGCACTAATTAACTCTAGATTTGTTATCCTACTTGAAGTTGCAGAATTGCTGTCATATTTTTTTGCTTTCTGTTGGCAAAAAATGCTGATAGAAACTTTTGATTCACACCCTACCTGCCTCATTTGTGTCAGTCAAGAAGAGAAAAGGGGGGTTGCTCATTACTTCGTTATCTGCAAAGTAAATAAAAATACTTCAACCATTTGCTGAGTTCCAATTAGTTGATTGCTATGAATGATCTTCTTTAAAGGAATGCTGTTTTACCTATCTGCTCATACAAAGGTTTGATTTTGAATGTCTTGTGAAAAGGATTCTCTTTGTCTTGATTGATGTCAAGAATAAAAGCATGATGGTAATATCCCTTTGAAAGCTATTGTATTGTCAGCTCTGGCTGACAGCAGGAGGCCCTCCTAGTGCTATAGATTAGCGCTGTGAAAACACTGACATTTTCTTTGTTATATTGCTGTTGTTCTGCTTGCAAAGTCAATTATACAATGTTGGAGCTCAGTTACAGAGTTGACTGTGGAAGTAACAATGTCTTTCATACTTGTCTTAAAGATATAATTTTCCTTTTTTCCCAGTTGATAAAGAAGAACCTGAAGGTACTGGAACAGTACATTCTACAAATTAAATTTTGACAAGTATAATCATAATTGCCAAATACAAGAGACTTGTGCGATTATCCTTTAATTTTACAGTTCATTCAAGTTTCGGTGGAATTTTATTGATACAGTGAAAGCAGCAGCTAAAATTGATAAAACTCATATCAAATAAGATTACGCTCTTGATTGTTCTTTATCAAGTGTAGCTTTTGGGGGATTAGGAATAATTGGAGATGTTGGTGTTTCATTGTGGGGCTGGTGCCCTGAGAGTGTTTGAATCCGTGCAGTATTCTGAGCACTGCCTTCAGGGATTAGCCTGCAGTTTTTAATTTTTGCCTGTGTATTTTGCTACAAGCCTAACAGCGTTCTCCTCTGAACTCCACAAGTCCCATTTTCCTGCCTCTCTCTCCCTCTGGTATGCTCTCCTGGACGGGATCTGGGTGGTATTTAACTGGTTTTACTGATTGAAACTCCTGCCTGTGTGCAAACACCTTTTAATTGCGGCCTGTTCCCATTGGTCTCAGTGAATATAACGAATAAACATGGCCAAAAATTGAAAAGAGTGGGAAAGGTAGCACAAAACATTTAAATATAAATGGGAAGAAAATAGAAATCTCATATTTTTAGTGATGCTATGTCTAAAGCCATTGAAGAAGAACAACTACCATTGTACAGCTCTTGGAGAATTCTTCCTATGTTTTTCTTCAAAAATATTTGTGTACAATCAGTGCAAGTTAAAGAACATCATTCACTACTGAATTGCTTCAGATGACACATGCGAAAAAAAAATCAGAGATGTCTTGTAGGATGTTAATTGTAGGATTTCTAAATTACTATTATAAACTAATAGAGTAACAAAAGATGCTACAGTTACCAGTAATTTGTCAGGATTTATTTTGTTTTTCTTCAATAATTGAAAATTAATGTCTTGAAGTGAAAGCAGATGTTCATGCCATCCTCTGAATTGGATATAAAAATGATGTTTTCTAGATGTGTTAAGCTTGTGTAAATACAGATTTTCTTATCATAGATGTGGCTTTGGCTTGGTTCTATCTATTGTTTGGTGCCAAATTAACTTTTAGGTTAAACATGGGTACGTGGTTTAAGCTTCGTTAAATTAACTGAGTACTTGAGGTAGTACCCACTGATCAATTACTACAGTAAACATTTTAAAACCCTACCTCACCTGCTGGCTTTGTGAATGATGAGACTTTCTCACACTGTAGAATTAATATTTACTTCTCTTTGATAGGTGCACTTGTAATTGTTTACTTGGCTATTTTTATTGAATTGGTTAATTTTTATCTTGCTTTCCAATTCCAATTTGTGAAATCAGTTTTAGATTATTTGAAAAATGCAAACCACTATTTTTGGAAAAAGAAATAATCTCTTGGTTTCATGCATCATATGTATTATAACATTCTCTTACACAAAAGATTATTAATTACCCACAATAATTGAACTGTCTTATAAAATGCCTATATCAGATCCGCATCACTCCATCAATGTCCTCCGCAACTGCCTCTGAAAAAGCATGGCTATTATATTCCCTTGTATCCTAGCAAATGTGCTGGAGAAATTAAATAGTAGTCATATAAAACCTATTAGAGACTCCTGCTAAATCTTGACTGACAAATGGTGGTGGAGGGGAGGGCCTGGCTTTGGTGCATGCATTGGTGGACACGGATTCAGCGAGTGCAGGTGGGAGCTGGAGCCAAGTAAGGACCAGCTCTGAGCTCTGTGTGCCTTTATTCCACGTTTTAGAGCCCAGAAGTCGATTCTCATGCATTTTCTTTCCTGATGTCCATTAGTAATTGGAGTTTAGTTGCTGGTTCCTTTTTCTCTTAGACAAATAAGGTGATGGGAGTTTTAAGTACTACATCTTGACAACACGTAGATGTACATATATGTGCATTAGTGAATTATGGTGGCTTGTTGGAGTCACATTATTCTGGGGAGTAGAAGGATGTGCAGGGACTAAATGGTCTCTTGTGACATTTCCAGCTACAGAAGTCTCAGGCTTTGACCTCTTCCAATGGCTTGTTTTCAAAAATGTTAACAAAGGGACCTGATGGTGTTGGGAACTGGGTGCTGCCATTTGGAACAGGCTCACAGATCTCCCTGTGGTGCTGTGGGTTGGTGGATGGTGTTCGCTTTCCACAGAATGACTTGCTTCAGGTAGCACTGCAATGCCCATCTGAATCTAGCCATAAGTACCTTCATTATATTGTTTGCACTTGCTTAGAAAGAAAACCTTTTCCTTTCTAGCCACAGATTAGGCAACAGAAAGACCAATTTGTAGAGCTTGTAAATGCCACTTGTTAATCATATGCAGTATAATTATTAATTTTTTCTCTCTTCCCCCTTGGATGTATTAAGTCAACTTTTTAGCTTTTTTATGTAATTGAAATTTGCCCTTTTGTTACCTGGGCATGCATTATTTTTGAAATGTTGTCATTACCCACCCTGCTGTGAGGTTTAGCTCTTCTGTTCATCCTAATTAAATAAAACATACTGTTGTTTGCCGGTCTCGTGTTGAACTGAATTACCTGCCTGAAGGCTCGCTGGTGTCGGGCTTGCTTCTTGTTGCAGCAGCAGCAGCCGTTGACTAACACATTTACTTTTAGATTTTCATTTCAAAGGGCTCAGTTTGTGCAGTGTGACAGGTGAATGGTGAATGTTTTACAGGACTTTCAAGAGCTGAACAAACAGCAAAGGACTTATTGCTACTGCAGCCGCGTGGCAAGTACAAATGTAAGGCAGCCTTTGTGGCAGAGAAGTGTTTCCTTTGCTGCATAGAGGCCACTCAGGAGACCTGAAGGGCTCACTTGGGTATGCTGGGGGTGAAATAATCTCAGTCATGATCTCATTTAAACCCACCCTACCTGTGTGTTCTCCTGGGCAATTTCTAGTAGGGTTGATCTCGTGTCTCTTTGTAGCATCACCTGCAGTCATGCTCTCCTCGAGTCTGGCACTGATAACGAAGGCTGCTTCAGAAGTGTAACAGTTGGAGTTTCTTTACACAGAAGTTATTTCTAGTTGATATTAGAGAACGTAAACAATGCATTCAGGTTTGAAAGCAAAGCAGAGGGAAAGATCCCTGCTTGTAGAGAAACAGTTTGTTTAAGCCTCTGATAGCACTGCAGAAAATGCATTGCTCACAAGTGAAATCCTGCTATGAGTAAAAGTACAAGAATTAACAAGTCGCTGTACTCTGGTCTCTGTTGGCTCCTGCTAGGCTCTGGAGGTTTGGTCAAATGTGGCCTAATTCTGCTTTCCAAATATTAAAAAAAATTACACAGAGGGCAAAAAGACAAGTTCTTAATATGCATATCCTGGGAAAATCCTAAACCAGTATTTTTACCCCCTCCAGTCCCAAGGCTAATCAAAATTCCTTTGTTTCCACATCTACCATTAAAATATATGCCTCCCTTGGTTGCCTGCTGACTGTACAAGTTTAACCACTCAATCGATTGGACTCACAAAAGCTGCTACTGGCTTTAGGTAGTATTTGCCCACAGGTAATTTAGAGATTGGGGTGAGGATCTAGACACCCTTCACCAGGTGCTTAATTTGCAGCTCTTTTAATTTCTTGATGATCCTCACCTGGCTGAGATGAGGTTTGTCTGGGTTATTACTGGGGCAGGTTAGCCAAGCATCCACCTGCTGATTGCTGGAACTTGCTTCACCTGGTGGGCAGCTGACTATAATGAGGATAAGAAGTCTGTTAGTGAAGACAGACTTGCCGTGTGCTTTAAAAAGGGAGTGGTGCAATGTAGAGGTGAAGTGTTTTGCTGAGTATGTGGCTGGTTTTGCAGTCTTTAGTGTGAGTACATTAATTTTTTTCCCCCCTTTGATTGCAACTGAGTCTGGGTTGTATGTTTAAGTGTAAGTCTAAGCTCTCTGGGTAGCTCTGTTAATTGAGGTTTGTGTTGGAAGACTGAGTAGGCTATCAGCTGTAGGGTGAAGGCTCTCTCTTGATTTTGTGGTAGTGTTTCTTACAGGTCTTAGTGGGGGTTGGATTTTAGTCTCATTCCTTACACTGCAATTGAAAGAGCAGGAGCAGCGCAAAAAGATTTGATGAAAATGGTCATTCAGGATCTAATGCTGGAGAGAGTGTCTCCTGCTCCTGCTGCTGACACTGAGATTGCTGCTGGGAGGATTTCCAGGGGAGCACTGGGAAGGTTCAGGGTGCAGAAGATGCAGCAGGGCTGTGGGAGCTCCTAGATGGCACTGGGGAAACCCAAGAGACCTGGGTTGTGTTTAACATCTGTCACTATAAGCAGGTACAGATTTACATGAGAGACAGTGACTGTGATTCTGCATTCTTTCAATTTCATGTCTAAAAAAATGGAAAACTAAAAGGAGGTGGAGAAAAAAACATGGTAGCAGGCTAAACTTCATACTTTGGGAAGTGGAGATGCTAAACAGAGAAATAAAATGGGGAAGTGGGAAATAAAAGTGGGAAATCTGTTGCTGCAATTTGAGTATAGAGGGTGCTTGATGATTAGGTGCATAGCTTTGGCACGGAGGTTGGCTTACCTGGAGCTGTAGCTATATTATTTTTAATTTTAAATTGGAAGACTGAGGGAAGGAACAGATTTGAAAAGTTGACTCTAGCTCCATGGAAAAGTGTGTAATTATGCATAAGCAGAAAAAAAACCCACTAGACATGCAAATGATCCAAACAAAATAGCTTTTCTGCTCTTACTAGACAGTGACAGTGCTTTCCTGCTTTGCTGCATTTGTTGTGCTATCTAGTTATTTTCTGTTTAATATAGAGACATTTGAGGACAAGTGTGATTGCAGTCATCAGTTCTTGGTGTTTCAACTATTTTAGGATCATGGCAGTATCTGAACTTGGCCTGTGAGGACTTGCAATTGTTCAGGGTTTTGTACAGAAGGGGAGATCAGGTTGGTAACTGGAAAAAGTAGGCTTTCAACACTTACTGTGTGACTATACACAAATACATACAGTAAATGATGTGTGCTCATGTGTGAATGAAAGAGAAAGCTTAGAGGAATAGGTAATATCTTTTGTTGGGCCAACTAAAATGGTTGCAAAATGCAAGGGGGTTTTTCTGATGTACCCTGCCTGCTGTGCTGAAAAAACCAGCAGCATTCTGGCTATTTTACTTGACAGGTAAATGTAGCTTTGTTTTAATTTACTTATTCAAGCTATTACTCAGATTTCTGTAGCTTCATTAGATTACTCACAGGAGTAAAGAGATACTGGATTACATAGTAATGCCAAGCTTGTGTATTATTTATTGCTGAATTCTGTGGATGCATTTTGGTTGGATAATTTGCTCATGGCCTCCTTTATTTCTAGGAAAATGGCATGCCTTGCCCTTTGTAATTTCTTTGCTTTTACTGACCAGACTGTTCCCCCAGAGGGCATGTGGGATGTGGCAGAGTACTGAAAATATCAGGGTGGGGAAGTAGAGAAGGAGGGCTGTGTGTGACTTGCACCTTATTTATGTTTATACTAGAATTGTGTAGAAAAAATGGTGTGTTTCTGGCAGGGATACTTTGTGGGGAATGTAGTAGGCAACTCTGGCTGCCAAAGTTGTTGCTTCAAAGATTTTTTCTTTTTTTAAAAGATGAAGTACTTTGGTCTGATTCTGAGCATACTTGAAGAGTATGGTACAATGCATTATGAGCTGTTTTAAAATGAAACTCTGAGTGTTTGTCTTTGGCTCTTGAGTCTTGCCCAATGCTTGTATATGAGTCCATTGACCTGATTCCTATAATTTCAAGGGTGTTTTTTTCCTGCTTGATAACAGATAAGTGATATTTGTTTGAGAACTCCAATTTGATTTATTTTGATTACTATTTTTGGTCTCAAACACTTAACAGAGAGCTTCTTTTTTCATTCTTCTCAATATGAGTAAATTCAGAAATAAGCCTGTACATAAAGGTGAGGGTCTGAAAACCCCCGCCCCCGAGAGCTGCTTGGCAGAGGCGTGGTGTGCCTGGCTGCAGTGCCCCGAGGGTGCTGTGGAGGGGGAGCTGCCGGCCCTGCCTGCAGAGCTGCCAGGCTGCACTGCTGGGTGTCCCTGGCTGCAGCACGAGCTGCTGCTCAGGGGCCTGGGGGCACAAACCCCCTGCAGTTGGCAGAAGGATGCTGTGTTGGTGGTGGGGCTGTTGGTGTTATGCAGGCAGATTGCTCACAAATGGGGTTTGCTGGCTGCTCTGACATGCGCCAGGAATTCTCCCAAAGACAAAATGCATATTTTCATAAAGAGGTATCCGAGTTATGATTTTCCCCCTTGCCAGTGGGTCTGTATTCAAAACGTGGCTCCAAAGAAAGTGCATAGAAAAATGAGCTTTTAATTTGTCACCTGCTGCTGTACCACCCTGTCCTCCTTGAGATGCCAAGTAGTAAATGAGGTTTTTGTATCCCCACACATGGCCATTCAAGAAATGTTGTCTCTGTTGTAGCAGTCAGTGGCACAGCTGAAGACATCAGACTAGTGGCATAAACCCTGCTGCTGTCTGATTGGCATGAGCAAAGCCAATGTGGGGCAAAACTTGAGCAAACAAAAAGGCAGGTAGAGAATTTGCTGTCTTCAGTGGCTCCAGAGCAGGGGCTGCTAAAACCTTTCTGTCCCACAATGTTAAGGTAAAAGGAAGCAAAATTGCTTGTTTATGCTGTCCCTCAGAGGGCCTTTGGAAAACTCCCTTCAAAGGAGCCTTAGAAAATGCAATATTGTTTCTGCAGGTCTTATTTGGGAGAATAGTGTCTTGCCTGGCTGCGTGTGCTCTCTTCCACCCTGCCTGTTTGTCCAAGCACTGGGGGTGGTGCACATGCCAGCTGTAAATTCTTGTCTCCTAGCAAACCTCAAACCACCCAATAAAAACATTGCTTGAGGTAGCCACCAAGAACTTGATTTTTAATTTATGCACAGATGATGATGGTTTCAAGGGAAAATAGCCCAACTATGGAACAGGCAGGCAAATGGCCATGATGATTCCTACATATCTGTAGCCTAAGAAAATGTCAGTGAAGTCCCTCTAGCAGCTTTGTTTCCCTTCCTATAGCATCTGTCCCACTGCGGAGCTTGCGAAGCTTGAGGATTTCCTCAGGTTGCGGCCTGAGTAGGATTTCCTCCCCAGGTTGCAGCCTCTGTACTTGTTTTTCCTCCTTTGAATCTTTGCTGGTTTAGCTCCTTGCAGCTGGGGAGAACATGGCCACAACCCTGGAGGTGCCTTCAGGGAAGGAAAATGGCAGTGGAGGATGGGGCAGGGTGGGCCTGCCTGCTGGGTAGTGAGCCCAGAGTCCAGCCTCAGCCACTGCTCAGCCCATGGTGGGAGCTGCTGAGGCCCTGGCAGGGAGGGGAGATGGTAATCCTGCTCCTTTGAGAGGCTGAAGGCAGTTGGCCCCTTTATTAGAGGGAATTTATCTGCTTCTCTGTCCTTCTTACTATCTGTTGCTGGCTTGACTTGATTTTCTTTTATTGGTGCATCCCAACAAATTTGGTTTTTTTCTGAAGATTTTCTTGATTTGATGTTGCCATGTTGGAAAACCACACACCAGCCCCTGGATTAAATACAGTCTGCAAATTGGCATATGTTAAACACACTGCTCTGAAAGGGAGCATGGTTGGTTTGAGGAGCTCTGGAAGGGAACCCTGGTTGGTTTGAGGCTGCCATTACCTTTACACTCAGCCTGTGGAACTGCTTTTTGCCTCTTGGCTGCCTGTGCCCATTGCTGCTCCAGGTGAGGGCAGATCTGATGGGGTTCATTCTCCTTCTCTTTCTGGATCCTTGTCCTGCTTCCTTCAGAGCTGATTTGACCTACCAGCCCCCCATAAAAGTCACCCTGTAGCTCTCTGCTGGCCAAGCACAGGTCTGGGGTGTATTAGGACAGGGCAAGACTCCTTATCAGGATCTGAGTTCCACTTTGGGTCAAGCCTTTGTGGAAGGAGCCTCAGCTGGGGAGGCTGACCCATGGCCCCTTGTGTAGGAAGTGGGGGTGCACGTGTATCTGCAGGGGGCTGATAGGGCAGGTTGTGAGCCCCCTGAGACTGTGCCCAGCAATGATGGCCACTGAAGCAAGTGCTCAAATCCATAGTGAAGCACAGCCTGAAGAAGTTCCCTGGAAGTGATGAAGAGTAGACTCAAGTTGTCCAAGTGCTTGGTGCTCTCTGCCATTCCTGGCACAATGATATGTCCCAGCAGAGGTGTGAGCTGTGCTTGGTGCTGTGCCCCTGCAGTGGCTGGATGCTGCTCCTCATCCCTCTCTGGATGGGGGCCCAGGCAGGCAGGCAGCTGTGCCATGAAAGGAATGCAAAGCAGAGGAGGGCAGGGACAAGGCACCCGGACCAGGGTTCAGCCAGCACCTTTCACTGCTCCTGTGCTGGGGAATGGCTGGCAGCAGCCTTGTGTGAGGCAGCATTGCTGGGGAACAATTTTCTTCTCTATTCTAACATAGAAATAATGCCACTAAGAAATTAGGTTATGTATCTCAAGGGAAAGGGAGACTTGTTATTCTGCTTTTAGCTTGCACCATAGACTGTGTCACCATGGGGCCTGCACCACCAAGTGGGTGCTTGTGCTAATCCTGGCACTTAAGTGCCAGACAGTTCTTTGTCAGAGGCTGGTCTGTCTCCTGTGCTTGGGTGACAGGAGATATTGTGGTAAATTCCAGCTCTTTTGGCTACTTTATAGCCTGTTTTCTTAGGGGTGAATTTTGACTATGGTTGACTGAAATGGCACCATGTCCCATGAATGTCCTGCCCGGGCTAGCTCATGTTCCTGGGCTTATAATGTCACAGTGGCTTTGTGGAGGACAAAGCCTCTGCTGCCCAAAGCATGTGGTGTCCTTGGGCCCACGAAGCTGGTGGCCAGCCTGGCCTCTCTAGTTGCAGCAGTGCCTTGTGCTTGTTTGTGTTCTTACTGGGATAATTTCTGATGCAGCAAATTTTGATGGCTTTCCCTGTTAGGAAGGATCCCCCCTCCCCCTACCTTCCTCCCCCCTTCCCCCCATTTGCTTATTTTTAGTCACATGAAGTAAAAGAATTGGTTGTTTGCCAAGACGAAAAACCAACAAACAAAAACCCCAAAGCAACCACAACATTGTACCTTTCCTTGCTTTTAAAAAACATTTCCTTGTAAGTGTAACTAATGATGTGGGTTTTTCATAGAAGCCTGTGATTCAGTGTTAAACCAACAGCACATCAAAGAATAAAAGAGACTGGTTTATTGTGTGTTTTCCTATTTAATTTTACTCTTGTTCAGATTTTGGAAGACTTTGTGGTGTGAAAACATTAAAAATGTTGCTTCTTATAAAGGAATGCAAGAGAATAAGGTCTTTAACTCAGCATGCTTGTGCAATAGCATTGGTTGAGCTGCAGTCTGGGCTCACAAACAACCTTACTTAAAAAAAAAGCAAGGTTTACATTTTATAAATATTTCTGCCTCTCTTTCTCTTTCTTTTGCAATACCTAACGTACGCTGTCTGTTCTGCTAACTCCCTGATGCAGAATTCCTAAGTTTGGGCTAATAGAAAATTTGGAGGATTCTTCATTATCTGAACCTCTTGAGAAATACCAAATATGTTCCAGTAATTGTGGTGTAGTACAACAGGGAGTCACACTGGCAGTTTGTTGGAAAGGGTTTTTCCTGTAGTTATGAAAACCATACAACTATTAAAATCCCCAAAACTGAAACCACTGGGATTACTCACATACTTACAGTTAAGCGCATGCCTAAAGGTAGATAGATTCAGCATGGCATTTTTGACTGGCATTTGATTCCTAGCTTGAGAATAAGAGGAAAAACTCAAACCATTCCTCAGTTGCTTCAGTCCTGTGCAGCCTTTTAATTCTTTATTTACATGCTGGTGTATGCTGGGCTCTGGTTCATGACAGAAGCACCTGGGTTTGTTGTAAAGCAAATTATTGTCAATAAAGAAAAGTTTGCAAAATAGTAAGATACTCCAGGCTACTAGAAGAGACTTGGAGTCAGATTTTTCCCCTTCTGCCTCTGCCATGGCTCCTGGAAGAAGGAGCATGTGTCAATTTTTTTTTCTCCCTCTCTCAATGTTTTCTATCTCAGTAGTATGCAAAGAGGATATAACATTTGTGCCTTGGAGAGTAGAGTGAATTTATTAAACACTGGGAGATGCTGGATAGGTGAAAGTGAAATGTAACACCGATGTTATGGTTCAGGTCATAATATTTGGATTTGCTTTGTGGTTGTTTCATTTTCGCTATTATAGATGATGTTTTTCCTGTTAACTCTGTTGTATAAAATGGAAAGTGATGCTTGATTTCTAGTTCGAGTGTAGAGACTTCTTTCCTTGCTGTGCAGCCTTTACTGAGAAGGTGCTGGTTACCTTGCTCTTCTGTCCACAAGGTAGCAATAGTTCCAGCTCTCTGTGTTCCTCAGTTTCTCTCTTAAAATCTTTCTTTTATGAAATATTTTCAATCTTTAATGTGACTTGCTCTTGGAAGGCATTGGTGTATGCCTACAAGTGTACTGATATATCACCCTAAGCAGTTAGTTAGCCCACCTGTTCTTCTTGTGAAACTAAATGCATTTTGCACCTATGAAACTGTCTGAGCAATTTGCTTTGAGCCAAAATTTGGAAATATGAAGGTTGTCGAGGGTAACTAATGAGAAAAATGTTTTTGTTACACTTTCTTAAAGAAGATTCATTTGCACTAGTATCAATATGTGGGGGAATTTAATTTTAAAACCAGCCCCAGCCACTTTATAGAAAAATATAATGCAGTACATAAACTCACTTTAGACACTACTTATTCTACTGTGTCCCATTAGTTGATGTTTACACAGTGCTTTGAAAATGTAAAGCGCTATATAAGTGCTTATTATTACTACATTATTATTATTCTCCCTCTTGAAAAAAGACCCTCTAGGGAGAGGGAGACTTGCTCTGCATTTCTTCCCTAGTGCAGATCCCACAAGAAGTATACCCACTTGTTTTGGTTTGTACATTCTTCCCTCCCCATTTCCATGCTTTTGGAAAAAAGTACTGTGTTTTAGAGATTAGAGCTTTTATTTAGTTTATGCTGGGTAGCTACAGCAATGAGAACATTATTTGAAGGCATATAAAAATCTTAAAATAGCTTTTTATTGCACTCTGTGCAACAAAGTGAATCACCACCCTGGCATTGGCCCCTGTGGTTTGTGGGTGCTGGGGCCCCTTGCCCAGCCTGGGCACTAAGGGATAAGCAGGAGCCAGTGATGATGCCCTTTGCTGGGCTCCTTGTGCTGTTCCTTCTTCCACAAAGTCCTTCTTGGACCCTTGTGGGCCCATGGACAAAACTTGTGAGTGGAGGGAGTGCAGGAATGGTGCTAACAAAGCCTGAGAAGAATTTCCCTCCTGTAGAGAGGAAGCGCTACGAGTTTTTCTGCAGTATCAGAACTGCTGTTTTTCCTTCTAACCTGTGTCGTTCAAGTTACTTTAATCCCCTTTATTCCTTGCCTCATTATAATGAGAATGGCTTTTAGTGGGCAATATTAACCATTTGCAACCTGAAACTTAAGAGCAATTCTCTTTGCCTCCTGTTATATATATTGTGCCATCCCATGGTGGAGGCTGTAATCATGGCAGATGAAATTTGGAGTTATTTCTGCCTAGGTACCCTTAGGCTTGCATTGTCATAAGGTGGAGGAGCAGTAACCATAATCCTCTTTAAGTACAGTGTGGAGCTTTCCACTCCACTCCTACTTTTACCTTTGTTCCACTGTGGTTGGGTGCTTTGGCCCCTGCCTGGCTTCATGTTGGGTTCCCTGCAGTGCAGCAGCTCTGCTTCCAGCATTCCAAGTCCATCTTTACAGGCCAGAAATGGGGTTTTACACATGTACCCTTTGCTGGTGGTCCACTCTGAGCTGGGGTCCCCAGGCAGTAGTAAGGGGTGCTGGTCAATGGTAGCTGTCGTCCCAAACCTCTACAAACAACAGCAGGGTGAAGAAAGGAGGGAAAATCTGCTGAGAGAGCTTCAGCAAATGGTGAGCAGCTCATACAGGCAAATGCACTGTGGGAGAGGCTGCAGTACGTGGGAGTGGGGATGTGGTGACAGGTTGGGCCAGTCCTGGCCGTTTTCAGAGCTTCCTTTCCTTTATTCACTTCAAGAGATAAAGAGTTCAGCTGTGACTGACAACAGTTCCAGGCATTGTCTAAATTAAAACTGAAGTGTAAGTGTGGTCTGATAACTCACACCCACATATTGTGTTAGCACTTGTTAATGGGTTCATCAGCCTTGTCTCTGCAGGTCTCAGGCTTTAGCTTCAGAGAGGAAAGCACTAGGCTGCAGGGAGGTGCAGGGATGGGATAGGGCTGCCATTGGCCGAGGGCAGCAAGGCATGGGGGAAGCACTTTGTTCCCTAGTTTGCATCTCTCCTGAAGCTGCCAGGCCTGAAATAATGGCCCAGGAAATTGGCCATGGGCAAGTTTTGCTGTGCTCAGTGCCCAGGGACTTGTCAGTGTTGGGGAAGTGGTGAGATGGATTGGCACAGGCTTGCATCCCTCCCTACTTAATTTCTTTCTGAATAGAAATTAATTTGGGAGTGGAAAAGTATAAATTCTTATAGAATGAAAGCTTAAAGTCAGAATGAAGCCCACTTGGACACTGGATTGTTTGTTTAATTGATCGCACATGAATGCTCAGAGACTGAACTGGGGCAGCAAGTCCAAGTATATGGACTTGATATGGTTAAAAGGACAAAAAACCTCTACAATTTCTTGCCTCTTTTCGTTTGAGACTGATAAGTTTGTAGAAATCTTGTCAGTGAAAGCAGTGAAACCTGGCTCCAGGTGATACCCAGCACAACCCCTGGGTAATGCAGGGCGCTTCCCATACCCCCAGAGTAGACACGGTGTAACTGGCAAAACTCCAGAAAGATCAAATGTACCTGCCTTAGCAATTTGCCTTAGCAAAGGTAGCTACCTGCAATGGAAGTCCTCAGAACTGCATTCAAGTTTCCTTGACAGAGCTCATCCCTTTCCCTCTGGGTGTCATTTTCTACTTGTGTTTTATTGACAAACATAGAAATGACAAAATATAAATGAAGGTGGCAGTCACCAGCCTCACTGTGGCATAAATCATGGGGTGCAGGGTTGAGGCCAGCCCTGGAGCAGCTCTGTGGGATGGGGTGGCTGTCACTGGTTCCTCAGTGTCCCTACCGCTCCCTGAAGGACAGGGGATGTCCCAGGCTCCCCCGTGCACACCGCGTAACCGCTGAACACAAGCAGGCACAAAGATGCTCCAGAAACACAACCGGTTTGTGTGGTGGCATGGGACAGCGAGCAAACCCCCTGCAGAAAGCGCAGCGCAGCTGCCCGTCCCGGCCCCCCGTTTCGGGGAGGGAGCCCCGCTGAGACTGCAACAACAGCAACCCGGGAGCCGGGCAGATGGTCTACTGCCGGCCGCCAGGATAATTGCATCAGCTGGTTACTCCTGCAGCCAGCGGAGCCTCCTATTTGTACCGCTCTGAAATGATCCTGATTTGTTTTCCTTCTTTTTTTCTCCCCTTCCCTGCCTTGTTTAAATTTATGTAATTTTTGTGAGGGATGGGCCGCGGCCGGGGGGCGGCCATCTGCCGGAGGGGTCGGTGCTGGGTCTGTCCGGCAGCCGTGCGCCCGCACACACCCGGCCGGACGGGGGGCACGGCTGCGGCCTCCTGCTCCTGCCACCGCCCGTGGCTCCCGGGG
>NW_005054415.1:700176-732664 GCF_000277835.1 Geospiza fortis | reverse complement strand
GCTGCTGGAGGGGCTCTGCAGCCCTGCCTGCTCGCCTGCCACCCTCGCTCCTCCTTTTGGGCTCTTGCTTCACAGACAAAAGATCTGCCTCTTCTAATCGGGGACTCTTCTGTTTACAGGGATTGCTGACAGGTGTGGGCTCCCCTGACTTTCTAAGACACAAAATATTTATGGCGGTAGGCCAAGGGCCCCCGGAGATGCCTGATGTCCCTGTGTTGTGTTCCCAGGAGTCTCGGTGCCTCTGTGCATCTTACCCCACCCCTGTGGGGCAGGGGCCAGGAATGATGAAGTGGCACCTGCTGTTTGCTCTGGTTTTAGCTCTCAGCACGGCACAGGTAGTTGCAGTAGTGCTGTTCTCAAGTTGCTGCTGACCCAGAGGTCCTGTAATCCCTAATAGTAGTAGGATTAGATTTTTGTCCAGCCAAGTCCTCTTTTCCTTTTGCTTTTCATTTTTTTTTTCTACTTTTGCAATACTTTATGCCCCAGCTGACATACATTCTGCCTCCTCCATTGACCTTTGCCTGGGTACTCCAGCTCCTAGGAAACACTTGCCCTTCTTTTGGGAGAAGCTTGTCAACCTGGCCCTCCCCTGTATGCTGTCCTACCTGCCCCTTTGTCCTTTTTTGTGTGCAAGATTGATTTTTGTTGCTCTGAGCCTCTGTCTGGGCCCCTCTGCTCTCATTAAGCAAATAAAATCTCTCACTTCACTTTCTGGGTGCACGACTGATTTCTGTGGGGGTAACTTTAAGACTTTGGTTTGTATGTCAGATTTTTCCACTGGCATTAAATGTGTGAAACTTGCTGAGTTCAAGTGTCTGCTGTGTAACACTGCTAGGGCTGAGCTTCCCATTGGTGTTTCAGAGAGGGATGGGACATAGGGATGCACCAAGGGTTCTTAAAGCACCTGATAAAGTCCATCTTTACAAATGGAAAGGGACTGGCCACACTACACAGCTTCAGTTGCTACAGCACTGTGGTGGGTTCAGCTAGCAATGGGGTGGTACCAGTATAAATATGCTGTGTCCTAATTCTGTAAAAGTCCTTTATCTGCCATAAACTCCAAATATGCAGCTGCTGGTGTTAACCAAAACTTTGCAAATCTCCTGTTGGGCTCTTCAGGATCAGTTCTTGTTTCTTATTTTTTCCTTAGAGTCTGTAGGTGTGCATAATTATATGTATTTTTGAAAGCTCTAACTATGCCTCATTGAAACTTCTGCAAGCATCTTTGTAAGGTCAATTAAATGACTACAGAAGAAAATTATCAAAAAATGAAACAAGGGAAATGTGCATTTACCCAGATGGGGCTTGCAAGCCAAGCAAAATGTTGTGTTAGCCCAACAAATAGGTTATTTAAGCAAAGTCCTACCAACACAAACATAGGAGAGTCAAGGCTAAGTGAGTTTTGGAGCAATACAGGATGTGACCCTCTCAAGTTCAGTTATCAGGATTGCACAGGTTGAGAAGATGGGCCTGATTTTAAGGTACACTTGCAAATGCCATTAGAAGGATCCTGATAAAAGCACTCTGAGCTGAATTTTTCAAGTACTCCCCCTCAAAATTCAGTTTGGGGTCTGAACAACTGTACCACTGGATTCTTTTATTTACATAGTCAAAAATCAGTGAGTTGGTGCAGCTCGGAGAGAGGGAGGATGTGGTGTTGTACCCTGAAGAAGGCACAGGGGAGGGTGTTTTCTCCTATGGTCACACGTGTCCAGCTCTGAGGAGGATCCAGGCGTGAGTGGCTCTGCCCACCCCGGGCCTGGCAGGGCTGTGACCTTGTTCCTGCCACGGTGTGGAGCAGCATCCGGCCCTGGGACAGGGGACAGGCCCCAGTGAGAGCCAGCCCTGGGGCTGGTGGATGCACTGAGGGCTTTGGACAGGAAAAGCACTGATGCACTCACAGCTTAACGCTGGAACTGCATTTCAAGAACTGATTCTGCTGCACTGAATTAAATTCCTATTTAATTTCCATCAAAGTTAAAAGCAAAACTTCTAAGTAGCTGGATTGGGCCCAGTGTGCTCACAGTCCCTCTGCTGCTAATCAAAAGCAATGCTCTGTTGCTAATTTGAGAAGAATTTTTTTTTTTAAAGTAGCTTAAAACAAGAGGAAACTGTCACATCCTGAGTGGTATCCTGTGTGCTACAGCAGTGTTCTTGCTGCTTAGTGATCAGAATTTCAGCTTAAGGGAATGAAATCCAATGCCTGTAAAAATTAATTTTCTTTGTGGAGATCTTGTACTATTGCACAAGGTATTTTCTAATGGCAAAATGCAAATCTAAAATCTATATCCAAGTGAACAAAATGATTAATTAAATTAGCTGACTGGAGGAAATTCAGAGGACACTGAGTTGTTGATTTGATTTTAGTAAATTCATTTTAATATGTGAGATTACATTTTTAATACTTGAAGTTATCAGTGTTTCACAGTGTAGTTAGTTATTTCTCAAATTGTTTATGTTCAAGACCACAGATTTGGTATCCAGTGCTGCCTGAGTGCTGATGTGCTCTCTGCCATTGACTGCCCCCCACTCGCAGGGAGCTGCAGTGCCCTGTCCTGCCAGGCAGCTTTGAGGGCTGCTACTTTTGATTTACATTTTTTGGCTTGGTGTTGTTCATGGAGGGCTTGGGCAAATGTCTGTCCTGGGCAGCGCTGTTCCTGTGTGAGCAGTGGCAGGGAGTTAACACTGAGCCACAGCAGGAGATCTGAGCATCTTCTGGGGGATGGCAGCAAAATTCCTGCCTGTGCCACCCAGGAGCTGGGTGATTGTTTTTCTTTTCTTTTCTTTCTTTTCCTTCTTTTATTTTTTTCCCCTATATTTTGGCAGCCATCTGCTGTGCCCAGCTTCTTTGGCTTGGGGAGACGAGACTGCTGATTCCCAAAGTGGCCAGGAGGGAAGAAAGTCAACAGCCTTGTCCCCTGCCTGCCTGCAGGGGCGGTGGGGCTGGCAGGGTGGCTGGCCAGGTGGGCGCTGGTGGCACGTGGTGCCTTCTAGCTTTGTACACCACAGGGAGAAAATCTGCCCAGCACTCTTGCTTGCTCATTCTTACGTGGTGTGAGTGGCCAAATGACAGAGAGGGAACAAATGGGAGTTTTGGTATCTTGGCAAAATGCTCTGCAACCTACCAAACGTGCCCTCTTTGCATACCCAGAGCCAGAGAGGCCATCAGCCTGCACTGCTCCTGCCCCACATGGCTTCTGGGTGTACAGCACAGCAGACCTTGGGATTATTTCCCCAACACAAGTGAGCACATGAAACCAAAGGTGTCGATCCAAAAAATGCTGACCTAGCAGGTTCTAATATGAGAGTAAACTATTGTGTTTTACCCCTCAGTTGTGCTCAGAGCTGCTGGAGCTCTCTGTGCTTACTTTGGCTGTGACACTTCTGTGTGACCATGGGCCTGTGAGTGGCCTTCAGCAGCTCTGAGTGAGCCCTGCCTGTGGAAAGAGAGGCAACAGCTGAAATTAATTTGGCTCTGCCCACAGCATCAGGGGGTGATTTACTCCTATCTTTAGTATTTGAAGTCAAACTTAATGAAGATGGATATGTTGACTCCTCTCCTTAGTTATTTATTGGCTTTTCAACCTGGGTATATCTGGTAAGGCGTACATTTGCATTACTACTGGAAAGTTTGCAGTATAGTTAATTTTTCAGGTTTATATTTGACATTAAACTGCTGCATAGCTTAAAACACCTGGAGAACACAAACCAATCTTTTAGAAATATGGTAAATAACATTTTTTATTAAGATGAAAGGAGCATTAAAAGGGAAGAGGAAGGTGCTGCCCATGTTAATATAGATGTGGGTGTGTGTTAGCCCGCAGTAAACAATGCTGGGCATTAGCTGGGGTACAGGGGTAGGTTTGGTGGATACTAAGGATGTGGAGAAGGGAAGATGGTGAGCCTGGCTGCCTGGTGGCTGTCCCCTGGCATCCCATGGCATGCCATGCAGCTGTGCCTGCCTGGCACCACAGTGCTGGGCTCTTCTTGCAGCACTTTGATTCCAGCACAGCAAGGACTACCTGCCGGGGAGCAGGGAAGGCGGATTTCTGTCAGGTTTCTGGCTGTTTGTTTGGGTACTTTGTCACTTTTTTATTTATTACTAGTTCCTTCTTGTGTATTAAGTTGAGAGTGTAAATGTTTAGCAAGGATAGGTGTTTAGACACTGTTGCAACTCTTGAAGGACAGTATTTCTGGTTTTGAAGCCTTCAGCTGTTGAAGCAGGATAATAATGTAAGAAAACTCATCTGCCCCAGGTGATTATCCTGACTTGCCATCCCAGCTGTAAATTTGGGTGAAAATGATCCTTTGTCTATTTCAAATTTCTGCCTGGCAGGGCCAATTGTATATCTATAAACCATCTTATTGCAAAAGCCAACTGTAGTCAGGAAATGACTTTTATGTTTTGAAAAGTATTTGTTGACAGCGTAGAACCTGATTGCTAAATAAAAAATTCTAAATAGATCCCCAAATCAGATGTTCTCTCTAGGAAAAAAAGAGGTTGCAGGTATGTGTACAAACATACATAAACACCTAGATATATTTATGCTGTAAATCTGTGATAGCTCCTAAACTAAACCCCAAACAAGTTATGTTACCATATATGCCTGGTTGGAGACACCACTGAGCTGATACATATTAGAAAAATACTATTCTGGGTGGCTAGCACAAGAAATATCTATGTTTGGGATATCTTTAGCTGTTTTCTTTAGATATGGTCAAAATTATTGGTTAAAGTTTTACATCTAATAATGGTTCACCCTTCCATGCAGGCATATTCACTTTGGCTCTTGAACATCTGTCCTTTTCTCGCCTCAGGTTGGACACACAGACAAAGGCTGTGAGTGTTGTCCAGGAGTGGTAATGTCCTGTGGGGGTGGTTAGAGGAAGGGATGCTATGAAGAATATTTTTCTCCTTGGGTCTGTGTGTTTAAACGTAGATCACCAAGAGCTCTCTCAAAAAGTTCAATTGTTCTCACTGCCCCCTCATAGTGCAGCCACTGTGCTGTGGATGAGTGAGGCTGGGTGGTCAGAAAGTGTATTATAGCCAGCATTTCCTGTTCTTGTCCAATATGCAAATGTTAGATTTAATTTAACGAGAAGTAATTTTTATTCAGAACTATCTGTGCCTCCAGAAACAGAAGGACTTCAGGATTAAGGTCATGATAAAACATGAATGATTGAGAGATTATTGTATTGGGGGTTTATTTATTTATTCTCTTTAGAAATGAATCTTCTGTCAGACTGAGTATCTCTCAGCACTGTTTTCTGCTTCCCCTGCTCACTGGGATCCCTGGGCAGGACCTGCTCCTGCAGAGGAGCTGAGTGTCCCCAGGTAGCAGAGATCAGCAGTGTCCTGTGGGGCAGTGGCACCTCCAGTGCCAACATCCTCTGCAAGCAGGAGGGCAGCACCACCCCTGCCAAAGATGTGCTTCCTCCTCCTCCTCACGGGTGCTTAGGAGAGGCTGAAATTGGCCTAATGAGAGTGGGCAAATAGGAACTGCTTCTGGGAAGCAGTGGGAGGATCCAGACTGATAAATGATTTCAACAGGATAAATACATCACTTTCTATCAGTCTCTTCTCATTTGGGAGCAGGTCCATCTTTTCTTCCCTTAGTTAAGCTTAATTAAGTGTAGAAAGACAAGATCCACCCTTTTCATCTTAAAAGTTGCAGAATAAAAAATTAGGCTGATAGGTGAGCTCTTATTTTTCCTGTCTGACCTCTGGGATATTTTCAGAAAATGTTAATAATATGTGTGTAAGCTGCTTTCCAACTCTCTGGTAAATGATTTTACTTTTTCAGCTCTCAAATTTTATTAAATTTGAATTTTTGTTCTCATTTCAGTCTATAGAAGTGCAAAAGACATTTTTGAAACCATATGCTTTCTGGCATTTGAAACGAATTATTTCCAATCCCTATTAGGTTAAAAAGAAAATAATCTGACTTACATATGTGAGTCAGACTCCAAGATTTAGGAAAACATAGAATGGCAGGAGGCAATGGCATAAATTGTTGCCGACTAATTCTATTCTATGTATTTAATATGAAATATTTTGTGAGCATGTGGATCCTATAGCTTGATCAAAGCTGTACATTATGCTCTGTGAATGAAGAGTTAATGTTAATAGCTGGGGTAAAACATGTTTCTAGCTTTGCTCTTTTTCAACAGTCAAGTGAAAATTCTCCTAATGTTTTGTTACAGCAAGAGTTGTATGATATTTTTTCTTTCTTGTTAAATTTCTGTGGTGTTTCCACCCTCTCCCCCAGTGGCAATGTTGAATCTTGTTTTATAAGAGAAGGATCATTACATATAATCAAGTAATTTAAACAAACGATCTCTTAGCTCAAGGAGACATATTCTGTAATATAAACTTGCTGAAATGAAAAGCTGCTGTTCCAAACCATCACACTGTATTTTTGAGCTATTAAAAGCTCTCTCGTTTTGGTTTTGCAAACAGCCCTGGCTGCCAGGAGTTTGGGATTTTCACTGATCCCATACCTGTTGGCTGGTGTTTTGATGACAGCACACCAGTGATGGAGGTATTAATCTTCTTGTTCCCAGTTTAGAGTGTAAAGGGTCTTAACTTGCTATCTTTGAATAAGGTGATACTACAGCCCCAGCTATTGCAGCACCCTGCTGCTAATGACCCTTCAGAAGGTGCTGTTGCCTGCAAAGCCAGCTCTGGGTGGTGCTTTTCAGGTGCTGCAGACACACCAGGCCTGTGCAAGGTGCACTGCTGCTGGAACAAAAGGGCTTTTTGAAAGGCATCTCTTAAGTTATATATTTGGAATCAGGAAGGTTGTTTTCTTCAGATGTACCTGTTGTTTGAGAGAGAAGAAAACAGTGACAAAAATGTAGCCAACATCCAAAGTGTGGGGAAGGAAGGGTGAACTGGAAAGAGGATGCTGGGAGTGAGCTGATGTACATCCTGCCAGCCCTGGAGTTGCTCTCCAAATTCTCCCCTCCTCCTTGGTCATTTCAGAGTGTGTGTCACATTTCTGAGGGTACCCAGTGAGCAGTTGGGCTGTACATCATTACTCTGCTGCTGCTTTTAGGATCTTGTTACTTCCATGTAAATAAGTGATGAGTCTGGTTAGAAGAGAAGGCATCACTCCTAATTCCACTGATGCCAATAGCCCCAGACCAGACTTTTTAAAGTAATCTCCAGGTTCAGCTCAGTTGGGGTAAGTGAGGTTTTTTTAGGTGATTTGTGGTCTTGAACAGCATTTATCATATATGCATAGATATGGAAAAATATTTAATTTAATCAAAAGTGTACTAACTTATTTCAAATTCAAGTGTGAGTGAATGTCTGTAGATGATTACTTTAAGACCAGGAGATTTTTTTTTTCATCAAGGTTTAAGGAATTAGAACAAGTGTTAGCTCTGTCTGGTGTTCTGTACCCTGAAAAGATGAACAAAAATGTCGAGGCTCAGTTCATGGTTCAACAGAAGCCATTCACATGTCCTATTTTTGAAAGTTGATTAGTAATTTTCTTGCCAAAATACCAAACCCTGACTTTTAAGTAGGACTTAAGGTGCTGTATAATGTTAAATACCTCAAGTTTTCTAGACTTTTGTGTGTTGGAGCTGTTGGTGAGCAGGCATAGAGAATGTGCTATTGCTCTGGGCACTCAGAAACCAACATGCCCACCTTGGTGCCAGGCTGTCTGTTGAAGTGACCAGTGTGCAAGTGCAACATTGCTCATACTCAAAGTAAAATGTTCCAAGTTTATCTGAAAAGCTGTGTGAGAATACACTCCATCCCCCTGAACTTGAATCCAGGAGATGATTTTCATAGTCTGCAGGGAAATACAGGCTGAGGTGTGCTCAAGGCTGCCCAGAGGCGGTGCAGGGAGTTAAGCTGTGGCAAAGAGCTCACCAACAAGGTACCAGCACCAGCCAGAGCACGAGGCAGTCTCTGGCATGGGCAGGGGGAGCTGATGCCAAAGGACTGCCATGGGAAGAGCTGGAAGTCCGGGGCATGGCCAAGCCTCACAGAACTTGCAATGACTGTTGCATACATTTAGAAGAAACTTTTTGTCTGCTGCTTCCTAGACAGTCACAAAACCTTGCGTTAACAAAAAAGAGTGAGTTCACATTTTTAGACAGATTGCTTGCATGATGGAGGAGGAAGGAGGTCTGTACCTTTATGGATAACAGGGCTGGCTTTCTGATCAATAGGAAGTTTTATATCCACTTGAGTGGCGCTCACCCTAAGAGCCCATCCCTGAAGGCAGTCAGCACGAGGGGAGCTTTCCCAGCACACGCTGTGCCCGGAACTTGCGCACCACGAAGGGATGGTGGCGGTCGATCGCTCTCTGCCACGGAGCTCTTTGGGCAGCTCGTTTGTCACAATGTCTCAAAGTGCTTTCTGTAGGGATGGCCAAAGCAGGGCTGCACCATGAAACATGAGTAAGCATGGGCCAAGTATGCATTTACCATACCATTTCCATAAGATTCTACCAGGGAATAAAAAAAAAACAAACAGCAAAATCTCATTAAGAGGGAAAAATGGAAGTGCAGGTAGGAAATACATTCAGCTGTCATAAAAATTTGTAGAGGAACTCTGCTTCACTGACCCTTTGGCTATGGATGAATTTTGCCTGGAAAAAAACCATTAGTACAGCTAAATGGCCCTGTTTGTCTTGACTGTAAATTAATTATCTCAGCCTTTTTCATAGCACTTAGGTTGGAAGGAAGTTCTTTGTTTTAAAAGGTAGGTGTTTTTGTGCTGGTATTTTTTTCTATTTCAGTTTGGCTTTTATTTAGGGAAGAAGGGCTATTTTCATTCTTCTTTCAAGCGCCATTTATTTAGTCCACTGAAATTTGAATACAAAACTTTATGCAAGTTGTATTTCTTAAGTAAACTTCTATCAACATACAGGCTCGAGCCATGTGTGGAAATCCCCACACCCTGTTTCTGAGGCTTAGCAGCACTTGTAGGAGACAGGACTTAGGGTCTTGGCAGTCTTCCTTGAGACAGAAGACCAGGAATCAAAACAAGCAAGTAAATACGACAAGGAAATGTTGCAGAACACAAAGCCCTGACAGGAACACTTGTAGTAGAGGAGCAGACACAATAATAGTTTGCCTCCAAGAAAAGATGTTTTGACTTAATGTTATTCCTCATGGTCTCTGCCTGTAAGAGAGGGATCTTAGCAGCTCTGGAGGCACAGGCTGAAGGGGCTGGTGGCCTTATGAAGGGGGATGAGGTGTTTGCTTGTGCCCTCTTTTTTTCCTGCTGGTGCATTGGGAATCACTGTCCCAAGCATTGCCTTTATTCTTAAAATGGGCCTTTCCTTTTCATGTCACAGCTGCACATTTTGTTGTTTTGTTCCCTCCTGGCTCCCCCAAAGCTGCAGAAATTAGTACTAGTGAGACTACTCCAAAATACTCACTTGACACCTGCCTTGCATTTCTGTGTGGTGGCGTTGGCACAAGCACGTGGGCAGGGGACATTTGCAGAATGGACATGACCATGCAGTGAAAGCAGCTAAACCCCCCTCCAGGGCTGGCTGGAAAACTCTGTGGGCTCCTGGAGGAGAGGTTTGCTCAGGCTTGGGTTTAGTTTTGCTTTGGTTGCATCGTGCCTGAATATTCACTCTTGGTGGAGAGCAAGATAAGTACGTGTCCCTTCAGCATTTTATGAAACAAAGTAATGCAGATATCTATAAGTGAGACATGACATGAAGCGTACAGATAGTAAGTTTGGAATAGTTCTGGGAGTTAAGAATTTACATGTCTTTATTAATTATTAGATGTTATTAGTGAGTGACTAAGGAACTGGGAAGCTCTAAGCGTTCTTTTGAAGTAGTGTACCCAAATTAGGCTAAATAAATAAATAAATCTAAAAATGTTGGGGAATGTCTGCTCTAATGAATTTTCTAAATACACAAATCACACTTATTAAATCAGTGGATCTTTTAACTGTAAAAATATTATTACTGTTACACTAGGGAAATCCATTCAGAATTATAAAATATTTGGAAACTCTTTCTATGTTTCATTTCAGTTGAAGGGTTGTACATTTAATAGGAATAAAAAGAAAAAAGTATGCTTTGGGATAAAGTTTTAAAAGCCAGCTTTCCCCCTTTCTTTGTGTGTGTGCCAATTTCCAATAAGAACTGTGTTCTCCTTTTAGTGTTGTTTAAAATAAACTACACATATAACAAGATGTTGAAATTTCTTTACGGTATGTTAGCACTAAGGACAGGTTGTTAAGGGGTTATAAAAAATATTAGTTTCCACTTTATGGTGGTTGTGTTGGTTTTTCTGCAAATTAAATTTAGTGCTACGAAGGGCTGTATGTCATACATGCAACTTTCTCTCTCTCATTGTAATTTCTATCACCTTAATGCAGCCAACAAAGCCTGTCTTTCTAGTAGAAGAATCTCAGCTGGAGAATTCCCCTCAACCTGTGTAATAAAATTCTGCAGTAGAAAAGTGTGGGGTATCCACTCACGTGAATCAAAAGGAGGAGGCAGAATTCTCCATGTATTAGCTTTGCTCCTACTTTTATTTATCCTTTTATCTATATTTCACTTTACATTTTATACCATTTGTGTTTTTCTTCATCAAAATGTTTAAGCTCACATACAAATAAGACAGACTTTACTGTTAATGTTTAAGAGGCAGTACAGAAGAATATATTGTTTTATTATTAAAATACAATTTATGAACCAGAAATGATCATAGATGCAAATTTATACTTTGCACATTTTTTTCCTTAATAAGAATATGTATATTTTCATCTGGGGAGAAAGCAGCATTAAAATGAGCGAGCCTGGGGAGCAGTGCCACACACACAGGCACGCACACACACACACACACACACACTTGCATACACAAAAGAGCCACAGCCAGGGATTGCTGGGGAAAACAGCTCCTACCAGGGCCTGCTGAGACCCAGCTCTCTCCAGGAAAGCTGGAGCTGGGCTGACCTGAGCCCCTGGGATGGCCTGGGACAGCAGCAGAGTGGGAGTACTGACAGCCTGGGATGCTCAGCACTTCAGTATTGGCCTTTCTGAGGAGGGGAAAAGGGGAAATAACGCCACTCACCAGATGGGTTTTTTCAAGCCCTCGTAGCTCTAATTAAAATGGCTGGTCAGGAAAAGCCTCCTCTCTTTTCCTTTTTCTGTGCTACCTACACTGCAAACATAGTTGACTAGTGAAACAACTTCCAAATTTGAAGGATTTGCAGTAAAAATTGGTGTATTTTTTTAGGCTGAGGTGTGTAAATCTGGTCAAAGACTTCTTTTCAGCAGTGATTAATAGCCCTAGGTGCTGAATGGGGTATTTGTGGAGGGGAGTGTGATGCTAAACGAAGTGTTTGGTACAGCAGCTCTGCTCCTGCTGGAGCTCTCTGCAGCTGGGATGAAGGCTTTAGGCATAATGTAGTAAAACCTGCCTTGAAGAATTATGAAGTAAGAGACTAAAACTTGTGTAAGACTAGAGTTGGTTGTGTGCTTTACAATTTCATCAGTGTCCCTCAAGGTAGTTGCTTGCTGTTTAAGTAATTTTCTGTTCTTTTCATCATATTTGCAAATGTGAATTTTTCATCAGTATTAAACTCTTTACCTCAAACATACATCTGAAAATTGGGGTTCCCTGCCATCTGGAACTGCTCAGATCCTGTGAAATGGGAGATGTTGTGTTGGCTTCTATTGGGTCTGGATGAAATCAACAGTGGAAAAATAGCTGTGAAGTGGAACTTGATTTATGGTGATGAGATGAGCTGAAGAGCTGACATCAGCTCCTTGTCAAAGGGGAAGGAAAAGTCTCCTTGCTGTCCATGGCAGTAGGGTCTGAAGGGATGTGGCTCTTGGTCTAGCCACAGCAGGTGGGACAGTGTCGTTTTTGTGAGTTTTTTATTACAGAACTGCAGGTGGTTGGATGGATTTGACTAAGCAGACTGCAGAAGGGTGATCTCCATTAGTAGCAATGGGGAGCAGCCTGCAGTTTGAGGCAGGGTGTGCTCAATCTGCTGGTGTACCTAAATCTCCATGTGCTTCACCAGAACAAGAGGTGGTGTAAGGAGTTGTGGCCCCACTGCTCACCTGCAGGTCCTAGTTATCTACTTCCATTCTTCCTGGGTTTGGTTCCTGTTTCCATACATGTAGATTATTTTAGAACATTCCCCTTTCTTTGTGTCACTAGCCTGTGTTAGTGTTAACCTTTCAGCATTCTTATTGGGTGTCTGAATACAGGGCCAGCACGGGTAAATTTATTAGGTGTCCTGCTAATAGAGAAACTTTATAGCCTTAATGTAAAAATGGTGCTCTTTCCTTTCTTTCCCCTGCCTTTTTTTTTTTAATTTCTTTTTTTCTTCCCCAGAGAAGCAAAGTTTGCAATAAATCTGACTTGATGAGACCCTGCATTCTCTGTGCAAAGCCCAATATTTGAATTTCATGATGTTTTGACTTGATTTTGAAACTTCATTTCATTGCAGCCCTTTTGTTACATTCAGGAAACAGGCAAGGCCTTTCTGGCATCCCTTTGGCCAATGTCATCCCCTCCAGCTGAACTCTGCCGTGTGCACCTTGTCTCTGGCAGCTGCAAATCTCAGGTCTGCTGTCTTCCAACACACAGCCCCATGTGTTTGCAAACATTGTTTTGGGTAGTACCTGAGATTTGTGTATCTTCACTCAGTGTCTGTGCTCAGAAGTGCATAGAGGGGAGCAGAGCCTTCACAGTGCAACTTCTAAACCTGAAGTTTGGAGGAAGGTGTAAGATATTGCAATTATTTCAGTAACACCTTTGTTATTGCACTTGCTGACCCACCTCTGGTCTGTTACTTACATCATCACCATCATCTTGTCTTTGGGTAAGCTCAGCCTGCTCTTGGCATTTCTAGCAGATCAAAGGATCACTTCACAACTTGAAAATTCGACTCATGGTTTTGAAGCCCTGGCCATGAATTGTAGAAGTGTTAATCTTCCCTTTCTCTACTTTCCTTGCTTTGGTTTGGTAGGGTTTAAACATATAAACATTTCTGTCATCCAGTTGTATTACAAATGGAACAAGAATATTTTAACCCTTGCTTTCTGAAGCAAAATCTGTGGTTTTATGAGCAATGTGGAGATTGCTGGATTCACCTGTTTTGTTTCACTTGAGCTTTAAAGTGCCTGCTTACTCACTGTAGATCTATTTTTGAAAGAAGGTGCAGACACTATGGTGACAGTTGCCTTAGAAATGGATGTCACAGTTCAGAGAGGAGGGTGCCCACAGGCAGCCAGTGCTTCATGTCCCTGTCCACAGGAACTGGGCACCCTGTGCCCCATCTCCTCGTGTATCTCCACCTCCCTCACCACCCCTGCCTGTGTGTGGTGTGGGGCTCAGCCCAGCTGGGGCAGGTGAGGGCAGGGGCTCTGGGTGCTCCCAGCCATTTCCAGGGGAGCTCATGGCAGGTGATGGGTCTGGGGCTGCAGGATGTCAGTGGGGCATCTGTGCCAGGCAGCAATGGGCCATCAGCAGCATGGGTTCCTTGAGCTGAGTAGGGTGCACTCCACCAGTCTCATGGCCAGAAACTCCGGGCAGAAACAGCAGAAGAAACTTCTAAATTCCTGAACATTTCACCGATTAAATACTATGTATTGCAAGTAAAAGAAAAAAAAATCCACCCTGTCCTTTGGGGATTAACATTTGATGGCAAGCTATAAGAACTGTGAGAGTATTGATCCCCAAATGTGTTATGGGGTGTCTGTAGGCCCAGTTTTAAGAACTACAAGCTTAATGTATTGCATGTATAAGATGTTGATCTTGACTGCAATGTGAAACACTGACTGCATTTTATTACACCTAACCCTCGTATTTATTTACATAATAGATTTGGATGGGAAATATCTGTCTCCAGTGAAGTATGTGAATTAGAAACACAAAAAACTAAATATGAGCGCTGGGAATAAATACACCCTGGCTTGTGAGTCAGGTGTGCAGTCTGTGGGAAGGGCTGTGATTAGCCATTATGTATGTCCTACACTCTTTTTCGTCTCAGTGAGATGAGATTTTTATTTACAAGGCTCCCTTTCTCTGGCTGCAGTTCCATTAAGTTTTGCTGTAGCGTTGGAAGAGGCAGGCCCGTTAGCTGCACACAGATTTACTGTGCGAGTTTAAGCTAATGGATACTTATCAGGCAGGCTGTATTTGGTGATCGTCCATCATTTGCTCATTAAACAGTGTATCTAAGTGATTCTCATTTCCTCCCTGCCATGTCTGGAAAGGAGGAAACTAGACACATTACGATGGAATATTAATGTCCTGGAGGATTTAGCCACCCATAATTAGATCTCCTTTGCATAAACCTGCTAGTGCTACCTTATTTTGTTGTTTGTCTTGTTCTCCTTAATCACCTTCACATCTTTTTCTGTTCCTAACGATCTTTTTTCAGTTTCCCTTTGTAATTCTGTCCCATTTGTCTTATGATTCTTCCTTTTTTTTCCCCTTTCTTTTTTTTTCTTTTCCTTGACCTAGTGAGCACAGCAGTCTGGGTTTCCCCACTCCTCCCTCCTTCACACAAAAAGGCTGACTTTGCCAGCAAAACCCACAGTCTCTGCCAAGCCCTATTACTGACTTTGGAGAAAAGCAGCTAGAGAACTTGTGCAAATTTAGGCTCTGAACTAGCTAAATAAGCCATGTCAGTAAACCCTCTTGTCTTATTCCCTGGCCTGCTGGCTCATGAAAGGACTAATACATAACGGTCCTATTTAAGGTGGAAAAAACTCTTCTTGGCCAAGGGCCACCAATGGCTGGATCAGCTGCTCACTCAGGAGAGAATGGGGAGGTGGCTCCGGAGCTGTGAGCGATTGTGCCAAGGACCATGCCCGTTCCCATGGGGGATCCCAGAGCTAGGGCATGGACAAGGAATGCGCCATTGCCTCTCTGGGGATGCCCTGGTGTCCCAGTGCTCCTTCCCACCAGCCAACAGGGCCAAGCATTACTAAAGCTGAAGGGAAATGATCACACAAACAAAATGCCTTGTAAACATGGGGACACCTGAGAGCAATCCTCTGGGGAAGTTGAATTTCCAAGGGGACTGAATTGGCTCAAGTGGCTGGTATAAAGCACAGCCAGCAGCTTCTGCCAGGTACCTTTTTCTCCCCTGAATGTTGGTATGAAGGCACCAGGGGGATTTCCCTTTCCTTTCTAGCTGCAAGGTACTGTAAATGCATCGGGATACACTCACAGGCATCTATTCTCAGCTGACTGGCAAAGCCCCTCGAAACTGCTGTTTTCTTGCTGAATGTGAAGGTTTCTCTGTGCATAGTGGCAGGAGAAAGCCCCAGCTGCTGACAAAGAGGGGCAGCCTGGTTCCTGGAGGAGGCGATGCCTGGCTCGGGGCCGGCTCTGCGCCCTGCAGCGCTCCCGGGCAGCGGCTGCAGCTCTGCCGCAGCGCCGCTGCATTAATAACAAATGGGGCTGCTTCTCATGCTGCTACTTCCCCCCTGCTGCAGGTTTTTGTGTTTTGCAGACTCTTGTCTCACCGATCTGATGGGGATTCTTATCAGGGAGCATCTAAGGAGGAGAGTGGGAAAGCCTTACAGCAAACCGGGAGGCGATGTGAACAGGAAGGGTTGGCTGGCTTCTGCTCAGAGTAGCCATTTCCAAACCTTACCCCTGCCAGTTGTGGTGGCTGTTCCCGGGGCTGTGCAGGGCTGCCCCTCTCTGGGCAGCAGTGGAGCAGAGGTGTTCTCCTCTTTCAGTTTGAGGTATCAGCCTGTCTGCACCTCTCCAAAGATGGGCTCTAGATACACGTGGAAAGCACCAGGCTATTTAAAGTGTAAAGGTTTTTAACACCCTTTGTGCTCCTGCCATGCCAAGCAGCTGGAAAGTGACTGCTTTACAATCCCCAACCCACAAAGTTTTGAGCATCCTCAACTCCCTTTGACTTTGTGGAAATGGGAGCTGCTCTGCATTTTGCAGGATTAAGAGCACTGTATCAAATCCCAGGCTGCCAGCGCTGTGGGATGAGTCGCGGCACATGAATGGTGGTCGGAGGGGGCTATTCTGTGTCCTGTGCTGATTTGGGAGCATGAAATTGCATGTGATGGGAGGGATGGAGCAAAGGCTGGGTAGGACAGCACAGAGTTGTGTGTCTGAAAGTGGCAAATGAGCCTGAAGATTAGAGAAGATCACGGAGCTCTTGCATGTGAGTGCCGATAGCTAGGGCAGGAAAAGATGTGATTAATGTGTGACTGGCTTACAATGCGGCTTGGTGCTGGAATATTTCTCTAGAGGGAGAGCTGTGAGTCCTGACACGTACATTACAGCTAATACACAGGCATCAGTGAGACTTCCCTAGCTTTAGCTGAGAGTTCTGTCACCAACAAAATCTAACAAAATCCTCCAAACTAAAAAAGTGGCACCAGCATTTTGTGCATTCAAGGTGTTTTGTACCTGGTGTTTTCTAAGGTTGCTGGCAGGTGAGGGAATGGCCCTGATCCTGAATTCAGTGCTTGGCAACAGCCTTGTTCCAGGAAAGTTCCCCCCCTTAGCTGTGGGACATGCTTCTAACCCATTAGATCTCTCAGTAGTTCCTCATGCTCTCACATTCCTGACGTTTTCGTTAGCGAACTGTGGTGGTTTTGTATTATGGGAAGTGTTAAACTGGTCCTTGTGGTCCTTGAAGCCTGTGTAATGGGATAAGGGAGCATACACATGCCATCTGAATTACTGAAGGGCTGTTGCTCACTTGTAAAGCTTGATTGCATCTAGAAATCAACATTTGGTGCAGAAGCATCTTACGTTGATAAGGTTAACTTCTTTCCTGGGAGTGATAAAGTGTTAAATAAGCACTGTGACTGTGAATGGAGTTCAGGTAATGGTAGCCCCATAAATAGATGTTCTCACTCTTAGGGGAATGGATGCTGAATCCTTTCTGAAGTTTCTCTGAGCACAAAGAACTGAAATCTTTGAGCCTGCAGCACTTGTGACCTAGCAATTAAATAAGCATCCTTGGAGAACATCTGAGACGAGCGGGCAAAATGCAAATATTTGGCATGTGCAGGAGTGCTGTATTGTGATGTTGCCATTGCCCACCGTTCCTCTTTATGTCAGCTGTGTGCTTGTTCTGGCTCTTGCATTTGGGCTCCACAGTCAGCTGGAGCAGAACACAGGTCTTGTCCAGGTATGGCAGCAGGGAGTCCTCCTGTGCTGGGGCAGAACAGGGAGGGGAGGCAGATGTGTCCTTCCACTGCCAGCAATGACATCCCTGTGCCAGGCCTCAGGTGGGCACAGGGTTAAGTCCACAAACTTAACCATCTTTTGAGCTGACTAACAATAAGAATTTCTATGCTGCTAGACCAAGCCTCTTTTCAAGTCAAACCCAGCCTTCCTGAAGGTATGAAATGGCTCCAAAATGTCAGGAAATGTGGAGCCTTCACCCTCTTTGTCACCAGGATTCTTGAAAAGTAGTTAGAATTGGTACAAGATCTCCAGTTGCTTTGGAAAATCAGGGTTCTCAGTGTTGAATGGTGCTGCTGTTCCCTGTGGTTTTCTCAACCTGCAGGGTGTTTCATGCATGTGGGTGGCTCCTGCCCATGCTAAACATCAGCCTTGTGGACTTGGGTGTCCACACATTCAGAGTGATTTACTAGCACAGATAGAAGTGTCTAGTCCTTGACGTGGGTAGTTATGAGTATGTCTAGCATGTCTCAGAAAATGTGTTTTCCTGCTAATGAAAGGGGAATTATTCTTACTCTGCAGTGTATTTTGAGAGTGATTGTGTTCAATGTTTTGTACATCTTCCCTGGCTTTGTTTTTTACCACAAGTTAAAATTCACTGTGTCATCTACACAGTGAATGTTGACTCACATGGTCACCTGAGCAAACCTAGATTTCAAGGAATGATGACAAAAATATTAAAAAACTGAAAATTCAGCTTAACTGAATCATTCTCTGGCTAATATTATGGACTAAGAGTGTTTTTGACTTCCTTCTCAGTAGTGAGAGATGGAAATCCCTTCACAGCCATAGTGACCAAATCTCTTTTGGGTCCACTCTGCCCTGCCAGGGAGGGCTTGCCAAGTCCTAAGGCAGTCCCCAAGGGGCCTGTCCCCAGGTGGGCTCTGTGGGACTCCTCTGCCTTCTGTGAACAGCATCATGTCTGCAGATCTCCAACCAGCCTGGGAATTCTCTCCCTGCTTCCCTATGGCTCCAGCAACAGATATGTGCAACTAAGAGCAAATTTCAGCGGCAAATGCTTGGCTGTTGAAGTTGGCTTTAGGAAGAAGAAAACATTTTATTTCCTTCTGACTTCCATGGCTTCTGCTCACTGCTGAGGTTGAGGAAAAGCCAGCAGTGACAACCACTTCAAATGCTGGCTCCTTAAATAACCATTTATATCCAGAAGATTAGGCAGCCACAGAGGAGCCTCGCAGCTCTTGTTTTATGCCCATTATGGAGAGGTAGCAGAAGCACATGGAGTGTAGTGTCTCCCTACAATTACACTTGCTGTCTGTGACAAAGCCTGATCACCTCTGTTTTGCTTCAGCTTCACAGGCACCATTTCTTATCAAACCTTTGGGGCTTCTTAATGGGTGTATAGACCCAGTCCTCTGGTCTTTCTTTTCTGGATGTGGCTGCTTTTGCTCCTTGTTTCTCTCTGCCCACAGCCTAGCTGGGTGGGTGGATGGATGGGCAGGTGAGGATCAAGCGCTCGAGTCAGTTGATACGGCAATCCCTCTTGGAATAGACTTGGCTGTTACTTTTTCTTGTAGTTTAGCCTCTGAAAGATGATGTTTGCTTAAAAAAATGAAAGGAAAAATGGTAAAGCAAAGGGAAAGGTGGTGGTGGTGATGTGAACAGCAGCTGCAGGGTGATGTGTCTGTGCCTAAGCTCAGGAGGCTCCATCCCACTGGCCTCTTCTTCCATATATATGCAGCACTGTCAGCTCTGTGGTGGGTCTGTGCAAATTGAGGGGGAGAACCTGAAACCATGACTGTGATAATATAAAGTGAATTTCAGTGCTGTTGCCTCCACGTGAATGTTCTCTGTCCCCTTTTCAGTCATTAGGGAGCAAAGCAAATTAATGCCAATAGAGGCTGATTCAAACCTTTGCCCTCATTTAAGGGATTCCAAAAACCATGGTTTTGTTACGTGCTGGAGCCAACTGCCCTAGAGCAGCTCAAGGACTGGAGCAGTCTTTGGTGTTTAAGCAACATGAAAGTCAGTGTTTTGCTAACATTGTCAATGACCAGTGCAGATCCATATACTACTCCTTGACTAGAATCAAATGTATCTCTTTTATGTATTTTTAGCAGACTGGGTTTTTTTAATCTCTCTTTCCAAGACAAAATGTAAATAAATAAAAGAAAGCCTCAGCATAAAAGTAGTAATATAAAAAAACACTCTCCAAGCAAAACAACCAAAAAGCAGTCAAGGATAAAATAAAATTAAAGCATTCCCCTTGTCTGTTTTGAGTAAGGTACATGAATTTCCAACTTGGCTTATTTAGTTTTGGAGCAAAAACCCTCCCAGGTGTATATAGATTTTGATGTTAAAATGAGGCATGCATTTGTGTAAGACTGAAATGGTATTTCAGATAACTGCATCCAGAGTTTTTCTATTAAGAGATGGGTCAAAATGGGAACAAGATGGTGGCTTAGAGAGCACAAAATGGTAGGTGAGCCCTTAGGAGGGAGCACATGGCAGCCAAGCTGGCTCTGCCACCGCCAGGGAATAGGACCAATAATGGCCTCAATAAGCTTCTGGCTTTGCCTCTTGTTTTTCCTCTGTCATTCTGGAATTTAATATTATGTGACATGGCCTTTATGCTAACATAGACTCTGAAAAAAGTATAGCCAAGACTCAAGTATGATTTCTCCAAAGAAATGGTTGAATTTCATGCTCCTCCATCAATAAACACACAGATTTATAAAACCAGAGTGGTGCCCTTCTGTGGAGCACACATTTTTCTATGGTTTGGACATAAAGTTTCATTTGTCAAGGCACTGCCTATGTAAATTATATTCTCTGTTCCTAATGCCATATGATGTTACTACTAACATCAACTTAATGCCAGAATTCTGCACTGGACTGGGGGGAAAGATGTAAGGAAAGCATAAAATCAAGACTCTTGTGATGCAAATGTCAGTGTAAATATTCACTGTTGCAGGTTGGCCTGAGCTTACAGGGCTGGTCAACAGGGGTTGAGTTGTTCTTCTGGCTTTGCAATACGGTTTGGATTCCAGTTGCAGAATTCTATAGAATGTGCATTTGAATTCAGCATAACTTAGTTGAAAGGGTAAGCAATTGTTCAGTGCATGGAATAAATAATATTAATCAGAAAATAGAGACATATAATTTAAATTTGTTTGGTGTCAGGGTGACAGAGTGGGCAGGTGAGGATGATAAACTTTTGCAATTCAAAAGAATAATTTCTGCAGTTGCTGCTTTCAAATGCCCAGTCTGTCATTAGTATAACCAGCAGTGATTTCAGTAATAGCAGAATCAGTTTTTTTTTGCCTGGGTGTTCTCTTAGTTATTTTTAAGAATGCAAGAATCAAGTAGTGTTTTTATAATTGTTAACAGGCAGAAGGTTTTAGCTATGTCACTTGCAAGTGCTGAGCACTGGCTCTGGCAGCCTTCACAGCATTTAAAAGCAGTTATTTGTGACTGCCCTATCACAGAACATGGTTATACATCAAAATAGTATTTTTTAATTCTGAAAAATCCCTGAAGATACCACTGGGTTCTGAATATGGCAGATGTGTTAGTGTGTTAGGATGACATAAGTCAGGCAATTTTTCCTTCACAGGACAGTTCTTTACTATGATCTGTTGAAACATCCATTTCAAAACAACCTCTATATTTACAATGGCAATTTTGCACATGCAAGCTGGGAATGTACAACATTTCAAATAGGAATTCTTACCAGGTAGTGGTAAGAATTCATATTTGAAGTTTAAATGTCTATTAAAATTTCACATGAACTTACTGCCACCCGTTCAGGAAGAAACTGCAAACACAAATCCCATATTTAGGTTAAAAAGTAGGAAAAATCTCTTTACTAAATTTCCACCTTATGAATTATTTTATAGAAAGCAGTAAGTTCTTTTTCAGCAGTGGAGAAGTCTGTTTTAATACTTAATGTCATAGTGGACCTATTTTTCTGATGACTTTGCTTTCCAGTTGGTTTGCTTTAGCAATCACAACTTATTTTTGTTCTTTTTCAGTTGAAGAGGGTGAATCTTCAGATTTTGCTTTGACCTGGGACTCGTCAGTGACTCAATCAGGTAAATATTTTAGGTTCTTCTGATTGCAAAAACTGCCAGAAAGCTGCCAGGCTTTTTACAGGAACTGTATTTTGTATGTCACATTCCTGTCTCAAATCCAAGACTACCCACTGCAACACAATTTTTATATCAGTTCCATATGGTCAATAAAATCTATTACACACAGAGACTAATATACTCTTATCCTCCAGAGAGCCATTCTTTCTTCTTGTGGGCACACTGAAACGGGTTGTGATTTCTCCAGTATAACCACTTTGAAGTTTTCTGCAATGGGCACTGTTACACATTCATTCCAATCTAATTACATAAAAGCTGCTTTAATAGGAATTTTAAGCCTCGGTCTCAACTGGAATGTGTGTATTTCTCCTCTCAGAGGAAATTGGAAAGTACTGTCAGGGCTGGAGAATAAAAGTGGTACATCGCCATGGTAGAAAGATTTAAAATTTGAGCAAGCTTTTGGTGTGCTTGACAGTGATAAACATGTGTCTAAAGCTCGTTCATCCATGTTAGGTCAATAATCTGAATAAAAAGAGGCTCAAGAAATTGAACAGGATAAATCAAGTTTGTCTGTGTAATATGTATTGATAACACATGCATGAGGATAAATGTCAGATTAGTTTGTGTTTAAAGTAACTAGCCCCATCTCAGTCACTGTGCCCCATGTAAAGATATTTTGCTGTCTGTTTTTAACATTTATGAGATGTTCAGAATATTTCTGATTTTGAAGCCAGTAAGTCTATTTCTGTGCTCTCTCCAACACTGGACTGTGCAATGGTATTTTCTTAAAAGCTCACCAGTGATATGGAAACAGCTGAGAAACTGAGCAGTAATATGAAAACCAACAGTGGTGTTGCATTTCTGGTTAGATGGTTTTTTAAGAGTCAGGGGGAGCCTGGCTCCGAGGGGACACTTTCTTACCACAGTGAGCATCTCTCTGGTCTCAAAGGCACGAGCTGCCTTTGCGTGGCACTTTGTGGCCTTTCACATTTGTACCCACTGCGCTCTCGGATGCATCTTCTGGGGCACTGGATGCATCTTCTCTGGGCACTCTGGCTGCTTGGAGGGGTTTGTTTTCACTAGTCTTTGATAGCAAATATTGCTGCTGCTGCTCCAAACCCCCAGCTGTGATATGGAAGGCCCCTTTGTGCCTGGAGCTAACGGTGCATGAAAAGAGCGCTCGCCAGCTCTCTTGCTTGACCTTCATCTCAAGCAGCACTGCAGTGGAGTTACCAGTGTTATCTATCACAAGTCTGGAAGTGTATTACATTCAAAATAGCCTATGGTTCAAAACAATGACCAAAAAATTTCTGTGCACAGCAGAGTTAATTTGGGGTTGGTATTGGTGACTATGCCTTAAGTGAAAGACAGACTGTGAAAGGCTTTTACCAAGTTAGTTGAGTCTCCATTTTTCTTCATTTATTCCCACAATTACAGCTCTCATTCAAGAAATCGGATGTGGGAGAAATGTATTGTATGCATGATTTATGGCAGCTTTAGGAAAATGTGTGTTAATTGAGAGGGTTTCTTCTTAACACATTTAGTAGCTACAGATGTCAATCTTGTATGTGTAAAAGATACTGTATCCTGTCAAGCTGGGATGCAGTACATAGCACATAAGTTGCAGGTTGGAATATGATTGAGGAACTACACAGAAAAAGCTTAAATATCCCCAGTTTGTGGTGGTGTGGCTGTGTGGAGTCACTGGCTCTTGTGTGGTGTGGCTCCACAGCTATATTCAGTAACTGAAACCAGTCCCTCAGTCCCTGTGTGCAAGACTTTCATTATGTTCTTTTATGATCTTCCTGTTTGCATTAGCTTCAGTAGTGTGATGTTGAAGTTCAATAAAGGGTGAAAAAACATGCTTCAATTTCTTGTTTCATGTCCCTTCCTTCCCTGGCCCAAAATGACAAAATTGCCTCCCCTTCCTCAACTCCCCCGAAAGGAAAAAAAACCCCAAAGGCCAAACCTGGGACTTGTTAACTCTGAAACATTTGCCAGATGTTTCAAATTAACATATTTCTCTCCCTCTTTCTCCTGTATGTGTTTGTACATCTCTGTGTGTGTGCAAACACATACAAAATGACTTCTGAAAAATTCTGCTGGCACTCTGCACAGCCGCTGTGGGCTGGGGGAGTCATGGTCCCAGGTTTGGGGTAGTCTGTAGGAACAGCAAGAGCTGTTACAGGTAGAAAGTAAACTTTAAGCTTTTTAAAAATATATAAATATATTTTTCAGCTAGTGAAATAACTATATAAGTGCATCTGTGGGGAAAAAAGGAGCTTTTGCTGCTATATTTTATTTTCTTCATCTAACCAGTAGAAGGTATTCTGAAAAAAATTTTGGTGAGTATGAGTTGAGTCTGCAGTCATGAGTCTTGTCTAGGTGGCTCTGATGACCATCTGTCCTTGGTGTGCCAAACATGGGGCTCCAAGCTCGGTGTCTCCTGGGGGAGCTTCTCTGCTCCTGGCACGTACTGAGGGTGCACAGCCTGCACATCCCTGACCGCACCATGGCACTGGGCAAGGGCTGCTCGTGGGAGCTGCTGAGTGCAGCCCATGGAAACTTGGCTGTGAACACCATGACAAAAGAAATCCTGTGCTCAGATGGGTCTGTTTGGTGCTGGCTTGGTACAGCACCATCCTTTTTCTTCTGGAAGAGCATGTGCACAAGTTGCTCTCTGCTCTGGCATAACTGCTGGTTCCCGGTAAAATCTGCCAAGGCAAAATGCTTTGCAAGATTCCAGCCTGTGGTATAGTTGTACTGAGGAATTTATTCCAGTACTTCAAATACAGCTGGAAATAGCTGGTTTTTTTTGTTTTTTTTTTTTTTTTAGTAACAATGACTTAAAGGCTGTGCATAATAACCTAGAGAATAAAAAAAACCATAGAAGGGGCAGAGGCTGCCCTTGCAGCAGGGTGAGTAATCTGAGTGTCCACCAGTACTGTTTAACAATAGGCATATAGCAAATTTCCTTCCTCTTCAGGTTTTGTAAACATCTTTTACTTAATGCTTAATGTAAAAGGAAGAAAAAAACCCTTTTCCTTTCCTCCCTTAATCCAAGGACTTAGTTTGTTGTTGAATAGCTGGTCAGGCATGTTTTGCTGCCTAAGAGGCAGAGATGTTTTCTGTTCCAGAGGAACAGTGTAGCTGAGTACTTCTTCCCCCTGCTTTCCCCCCCACCACCCTTAACACACGTGCAGCCCCTTGCAGCCTGTCTGTCCTTCTCCAAAAATGTCACTGGGGTTGGACTGGGCAGGGCTGCTGGGGGCCAGGCAAGTGCCCACCTCTGCTCTGCAAAAGGGGTTCTGGCTTCTTCAAGGCCGAGACAAAAATAAGGTTCAATACTCGCAAAACAAAGGTCCAGTCAGACAATGCTGCATTTCTGTTGCAATACATCACCAGGGTATTATCTTGAGGAGCAAAAAGGGACATTTTTAAAGAAGTAAAAAGTCTTACTAAATATATAGAGAATTTAAGGCATTTTAAAGACCTATGAAAGCATTTTATATGGGAGTTGCTGGGGAGTTTCTCATTAGCCTGACTGTGAGGCCCCAGGGAATCTTGGCCGAATTGTCTGGGGCAAACAGAGCAGATTCTGTCTTCTCCTCAGGAGCCTGCAGACCTAAAAGCCTAATTTTTTTTGTGTCTGCTTTTGAGGTAGTTGAAGGTATCTTGTTTTTCTCTGCAGCTACATGTTACAGTACTGATCAAGAAAGAGTTTTGGAAATAGGGAGCTGTGGACCATGTCCTGAGTGCTGGGGACAAATGGCCCTGGGTATGTCTCTGTGCACGAGTGTTTGCAGAGCGTGGGGGTTCTTTGCAGTGTTTGCAACAGGAAAGGCCTCTCAGTGCCCAGCCATCCATTAGCACATAACATTAGTGTAATTCAATTATAACATTCCAGAAATCATAAAAATAAATTACAGGTTGGTATTCCCTGCTTTCCCCATTAGCTCCAAATTTCCTGTCCCTGCCACCGAGCTCGCAGCAGCAGCTGGGCACACGTGTGAGGGACATGTTAACACAGCACAGCATGGGGAAAAAAACCAAAACACAATATTTTAGGACACAGATATTTGATGTTTTTCTGTTAAGATTTCTCCCCCATGCTTTTTTATGCAGTACACCATTTTAGATTTTTAATTGCATTCTGCAATTTCTTTTAAAGTTTCTCTTCTTTCAGGGGAAAGAAAAGGGGAAGCAGCAGCTTTTCAGAAATGAACCACAAAATAAAGGAAAACCATCCTGTGGTCACTCATTTTCCTCTCTTATGCTTTGCATGGCATCTCCCAGCTATGTAAATCAAAATTTTCACTTGGTATCTCTAGAGAAGCACCATCTTGACACAATTTGGAGACTTTCTTTTTCTGCAGGGCTACCAGAGCCCATGCTGAGGTGTTTTTAATGCTGTCTCTGCTGCTAGGGGCTCGCATTGCCTGTTCCCTCCTGGCTGTTCCCTCTGTTCTCCTCCTCTTTCAGTCCTCTGATCCTTGTGCTGCATTGTCTGTTCCCAGTGTTGAAGGTTTCTGTTCTCCTCTGTTCTGTGGAGTTGGGTTTAATTTTGGCTTCTTGGGAAAGCTGGGGTCTCATGAAGCAAACAGAGACTCACTGCTGCAAGTATTCTTGCCTTAACTTTTCCCCATTTTCTGTTTATTGAAATAAGTGACAGAAAATGTGTTCTCCTGCCTCACCTTTCCCCTTGGGGAGGCCTGTTTTGCCTACACAGCTGGTTGTCCACCCAGCTTTCCTCCAGCACTCTGGGCTTGCATGGGCCACTCTTGCTGCCTGAGACCAAGAGCAGCAGCCTGCCAGGGCCCCTGTCCCTCGTGGTGTCCCAGTACCCAGAGCTGTCCCTGCCCTCTGCCTGTGGGCATGGGCTGTGCCAGGAGCATTCAGGGAGTTTGGGTGAGGGAAACTCCACAGACACCAAATTCCTTTTCTCTATTCCTATGTGCATTGGATTTTGTCTCATTTAACTTCTAATAGCAAAATGCAGAAAAACACAACATGAAATTCTGGGATCTCTGCTGCAAGGCACTGGAAAGGTCAGTTGGAATTCAGAGGGCATTAGAAACCTGTTATTTTGCAAGTACTCTACCTGTCCTCAGTGCCTACACAAGCTCAGATATCTTCTAGAAGCTGATTTCATTAGTAAATCAGTATGAGAAGATTCTGATTACACTGGGTAAGGATTTACAAAGAAATAAATCTTTGAATTTCACAAAGAACATAAAAGACTTTGGTAACTTTTTTAGTTGAATATTTTTTCAGTATACTGTGAGATCTCAGCTGGGTGACTTTCTTGTGTTGGTGTAAAAAATGTCATCCTTGTCCCTGCATTGACCTGTGGGGTGCAGCCCAGTCATAAAGTCTGAGGGTCTCAAAATTTTAAACATCTGCTCTGGAAGCATGCAGAACCCAGAAAAATGCAAACAAGAAATGAAGCTTGGAATGTTTGCAGCTCAGGTTACTGCATTCCCCACTTATAAGTTGAGATTTTATTTTCCTTCGTAATGTGTGGGGTTTTATGATGTCACATTGTAGTATGTTATTTTAGAAGAGAAAAATAATTCTCATTTCCTAATTATAAAATCTATTTTTAGCATTACTATTTTACAGATAAATACTAATTTATATATATTTATTTAAAGAAAGTGCTTTTGATAGTGTTTTATCAAATGGAATATGAAGTAAGAGTAAGTACCTGATACTCAGATAACGTGATAGATGAACATCCTAGATGGATGTAAGATTTTTGTAGCTGGATAATACAAAAAGAAACAAAACAAGTAATTCTAAACCCTTCCCAGATTCCTGTGTTTGTGGGAGTCAGGGCACAGCTCTGTATCTGCAGGCACAAGAGCTTCCTGCGAGCAAGGCTCTGCTCCCAGCACTGCTGGGCTGCAGGGCAGTGCACGTGGGGCTGCAGGAGGGAGCACTTGGCTGGAGTGGCAGGGTGGTTCCTGGGGGTCCCTGAAGGCCAGGTGACATCCTGCAGCTGTAGCACCTCCAGGGGAAGGAGCAGTACAAAAATGGGATTTGTTGGTGCATGCAGAGCAGCCCTGACACATGCGCTGGTGTGGAAGCAGCCACCCTGCAAAGCTCCGAGGTTCCCTGGTGGAGCGGCACCATAGGTGTTCCCCTCTTGTTTGGGGAGGGGATCTCGAGCAAGAAGGAGAGATATTCACATGTGAACACAGCATGGGTGTCAGTATTTAAATTAGAAGCACACACCTGTGTATTACAGCGTTTCCTAGAAAATACTTACTATTAAAAATGTTAATTGGGAAAATTATAGCGATAGCACAGAGGAGGAGAATTAATTTCCATGGTACAAGAGGTGAGGAAGAAAAGCTCATTTCAAAGTGAGCTGTCAAGTTCTCCCCCTACCCCATCACCCACCATTTCCCAGCCTTCTTAAAGACAATGTACACAGGAAAGCTGGTCTGCTTAAAGGAAGCTGAGCAAGTGTAGTGCATTGCAGCATGTCATTGGTGCCTAAAGCCAGCCCTCCTAATTGCTACAGGCTACAACTGTAAAAGAGAGGATTTCTGCAGGGTCATAGCCTCGCCTACCCTTGTGAACAAAGCCCCAAGAACTGATGTGTGCACTGGGATGCTGGAAGTGCATCAGGATTGGTAATGGGCGGCAAGGTTTCAGTCAAGTCTGGGAATTCCTCTGGGGTCATTAGGATAACCTCATCTGAAGTCTTGTGAGCTTGTTGTATGGGCTGGTGTGGGGCTGCTGTGGGTTTGGGAATGTTCCCAGAGGGTCTTCTGGCAGCAGCATCCTGCCAGGTTCACAAGCATGCCACCAGCATGGATGGCTGCATACTGATGTTCTGGGGTAGGCAGGGGCCAACCTCGCCAGGGCTGCATTCCTGTCTCGCCAGCATTTTTCTCCCTCTGACAAATGTGGTTTTTATCTAAAAGTGTGCCTGTTGGTACTTTACCTGCTGGGAGATTGCAACACTGTTCCATTTCCTAGCACAGACTGAAGGAAGCCAATCCTTTTCGTGGGTGGCCCATCAGGAGCAGCCTTCCTGGCTCTCCTGGGCTTGCTTGGTCTCCTCCAGGCATGAAAATCCTGGTGTAGGATCTGCCATTGAGCTGGAGTGAGTGCTGGAGAAGAGGAAGGCACAGCACCTTCCTATCTTCTTCCATTCTTGTGTTTCTTTCAGTGGTGCCACCTTGTTCTCCCTTGCTGCCCAAGTGAAGGGCTGTGATTAGATAACCATATTTTGTGTTTTTAAGTAGAAGTTATATCTGTTGTTTATGAAATTTCAGGGGCACAGCTAGGAGTAATATTCTAAGGTAAAGCAAAGGAGATGCTAGAAATGCTGAATATCAGGAAACATTTCCAGGTAGTGGGATCTTATAGCCTGGTATCATCTTCCTTTACTTTGGTAATTTACAAATTAGACTGGACAAAGCATTTGAAAATACAGTATAGGAATGGTCTTATATCCGCAGAAGGATGGTTAAAATCAGCTGATAAATCCTTCTCATCTCTAATTGATCCAATTCTGCTGCATTCTGGATTTGCTAATCTGCAGATTTGAGCAGACAGAATGGTCAGGCAAATTGTGCTTTCTAGAGCTTATTTCAGTAAATATTTTAATGTAGGATCTCAAAGCACTTGCAAATGCTAATTAAGCCTCCCAGCCTAGGAGGAAGTCTTCCTTGTGCCACATATTCACACTACTTTGCATTATTCAGCATGCACAATGCTGCAGGTTGACCTTCCCTAAAGGGCTCTGGCTTTGGAACTGATGGGCACTTGCCAGCCTATCCTGCTTTGAGTCATTTCTGCAGGTCAGTGGCTTTGCTTTTCCAAATCTGCCTTGTCTGGCTGGTAGGAGTGGGGGAAGCTGAAACCATGCTGCCGTAGTGATTGCAGTGGGTTTTACCTTTGTGAAAGCAGACAGCTGGAGAGTTGAACAAAAGTCTCCTGGTGAACAATTTCTTTGGTTTTCACAGAAACTTGTTCTCGTTTGACTGGTTTATACTTTGCAGTTGTAACTGGTAGCTCAAAGCTCCCAGCCCGAATAAATGTAGAACAAGAATAGTAGAATATATTATGTTGGTCTGTTGCTTAAACAAGAAAAATCAATAAAATATAATGCCACAGTGGTGAATCCCCAGTAATCATTCTTCTTAAGAAAAAAACAAACCATGGCAGTCATGAGAATGGGGTTTTATAAACAAGGTTGTAAAAGAAGAAAAATAAATGGAATGAACAAGCTGCACTGCTTTGCGTTCTGCGCTAAGAACATTGATATGAAACTCTGCAATGAAGAAATGTGTGAAATTTATGATGCTTTGCCCAAAAATCTTTGCTTGTTCAGTACAGGAAACTAGAATAATTTGGGTTGGAAGGGACCTCTAGTGGGTCTTGTTCAACATTGACCTGACTTGTAAAAGTTGTGTAGACTTTACTATGCTATTTTTGGTTATATTGTCTTAAACTGTTTAGCTTATCATGGACCAAGTATTGTTACTGTAGTATAAAAATGTGTAGCAAACAAAAATTAAGGCCATAATAGGAGATATGCACTAAATGCATTTCTGTCTTTTAGTATAAAGTAGCCTTTTTCCAGTCTCACTACAGGGAATTGCGATGTCACTGTTAAAATAAACCAAGCTCATCTCATAACCTTGTATTTGTTGTGTATAAATTCAAATGAGAAAACTCTTAAATGGGACCATTTATAATGAGATTTGAGATACCCTATAGCTCTCACTTGGAGACTAGTGACCTTTGTCTTCTTTGGGGCTGAGTAACAGCACAATGAAGATTTAATAGATGTGTGCAGAGACCTGGCAGTAGACTAGGGTGTGTGTGGAAGAGGTGCTCAATGTGTCTTGCTCTACACATTTTTGAATTCCTCACTCTTGGGACTGGAGTGCTGCCTGCTGGTGTGTATCATACTCGTGCTTCCTTTCTCCCTTGGATGGCTTTGGTGTTCGCTAGTAGAAATTATTAGACAGTCACAGAACACTAAAGAGAGGAAAAAACCCACACACTTTGCTTGGAAGCAGTCTGTGTTGCATAAAGCTCTGACAAGATCAAGCCTCTAATTAAATTATCTGGCACGTGGGCAATTCTGTTCCGAGATCTGCTGAGCTAATGTGTAGCCATTAGCTCATACAACCACCAAATCAGAAGTACCAAAGAGACAATTTGCATAGGGCCACAGCGTGTTTTAAAAAATTCTGGTGAGTTGTGAAGCCTGTAATGTTAATTGCCAGTTAGCACATTGTAATTGCTGTAATTATTTGCAAGTAAAATGATGTAAGGGACTTAACATTGTACTTTTCTTTAACACTTCACATGTTGGTGATCCACTAAATCTCCCACTTAAGAGTTTTGCTGGTTATTCTAAGAGCTTGACAGCCACTTGCTGAAGTCTGATCTCATCCACAAGCTTGCCATTCTGCCTGTTGGCTTTAATACTGAGCGGTGGCTTTCTGAAGTCTATATTAAAAAAAAAAGGCAATAAAATAATAACTGCAAATGCCTGCTGCTGACCAGTGAGAGCACAGGCAGCCCTGCAGCCGGCCGTGCTGGAGCCCAGCTGGGAGAGAGCCCTCCGCACAAATTGCCAAGTCTATTGCCTCCCACCGCCACGGCGCGGAAGTGGGCCAAAAGCTCCTCCGTATGGGATTAAAGGGATGTGTAATAGATTAAAGATCAAAAATGTTAATTAAGAAATGGTCTTTTCTAATAAGATGCCTTCAAGGGCATGGTACCAAAAATGAGGCAATATCTCATTTTGGCAACAGCTCAGGGTTGTAATGAAGCTGGAGCAGGGGGGCTAAGGGGAGAAAGAAGGGATGCCTCCTGTTCAAGGCAACTCCTTCAGAAGGGGAAATCAATTAGCAGTAAAAATGTAAACATGTGAGTCCGAACGAGCTTACTCTGAATGCTGCTGAACAGTGTGGAGTTAGAGGTACACGTTTTAGCTTTCCTTCAGGATAAGTTGGTAGTTTGCAGCAGATAAACAAGGACTCTTTCAGTTTACTGGTATTTAAACATCAGCCTCGTAATTTAGCTGAAAATAACCAGTGTTGTTGAAAGCTTTGATGCATTTGCAGTGAATCTGTTCAATATATTTTAGTGATGTAATCATCTAGATATAGAAAATTCACTGTCTTTGTTGCTGTGTTGAAATTTGTAGGTGTAATGTTTGGGTAAAGGCTTATTTCTCCTCAGAAAAGGGAGAGCCACCACTCTGCACTCGCATGTTCTAGGCACCTGCAGCAGGGAAAGTTGTTTTGCAAATAAATTGATATGCAAGCGTTGCTGATGTGTTTCAAACACGAAAGATGCTTTTAAGAGCTGTGAAATATTATTGCATCATTATGACTAAAGAAAACATGCTTTTTCTTAAACTTGAGCGTTTTAGTCAGTGAGCCCACTGTTACATTTTCTTAGTAGACTCATCAAAGCTCCAAAAGGAAAATTCAGATGTTTAACAGTGCTTTTTCCTTGTGTAGAATGATGGGATTGCATGTGTCACACCATCCCAGTTTCCCCTCCAAGCACCTTGGTACTGCAAGCTGCAGCATTTCTGAAGGAAGTTATTTGCCAGCATAAAATGGAAGGACCCTGTAGGCAAATTTCTTCTCTAATAGTTGGAAGTTTTTGCTTGGATAAAGAAAATCACCGACATGGTGGGATCTCCATGCAGTATGTGTATGTGTTTTAAGGCTCTGAGTGTTGCTTGAACCAAAGCCAGAGAGAATTTTCAGCTTGACAGAAATACAGTGGGAAGGAGCTTGCTGGTCATGTCTCTCTATGTGTGTAGTGAGCTGGGGCCGACTAAAGCACCTTGGTAGAAAAAGTCCTCTGAGAAGGGTCTGAAATTTAGATTGGTTGATCTATCTGTGTATATTTTATTTTAATCCATTGTGTTCTCCTTGAGAGGAGGAGTGATGGTTTTGCCCTGAAAGGCTTTTTGGACCCCTTGAGCTGGGCGTGGTGTAGACTTGTGCTTATTGGTATTATTTAGCTTGGATAGGGGCTATAGGTGACTTAGGACTAAATTCCTGTGCCCTGATTTTGTCAGATGAGTAAATACAAATAGAGATAGTGGTTGTTTCCATTCACAGAAAGCAAATCAGAGAACTATTTCTTTCTTATTCAAATAAGATGTTTTTGTGGTTTGTAAATGTATCATTTTGACAGACTGATTAGTTCCATCTTGATTTCACTTATGGTTTTTGTTAAAAGAAATGTGTAACTTGGAC
>NW_005054415.1:666188-700155 GCF_000277835.1 Geospiza fortis | reverse complement strand
ATGCAATTGTAGCAACAAAAATATCAGTGCCTTTTCCTGACTATGAAGCTTGCTTAAAAGTCCATAAGACAGTGTTTCAAATTGAAGTCTTCCTCCACATAATTTTGACCGTAGTAAAGAAAGATGACTATAGTCTCTCCTTCTTTCAGTGACAAAAGGGAAGATTTCAATTTTGCATGGTTTATTTAATCAAATATTTGCAGAGAAATGGTTGGTTTGCAATGCTGTCATTACTTTCTACAGAATGTGTGTCCATTATTAAAACTGAGAAAAAGTGGGCTTAAACCTTGATAGCAGTTTATATCAGACTCTCTGTAATTAGCGCAGAAGTCCAGAAGACCATTTATTCTGCTAAATGAATGAGAAATGTTCTGTGTAGAAAGCATTTGGCTTCTCTTCCTTGTTCATATTAAACAAAATACAGTTATTGCCAAATTTCCACAGTAACGTCCAAGAAGCATAAAGAAAACCAACAGGGCTAGCAAAGTATAACTGAGAGCAGCATTTGGTCTACAATCTTATGAAAGAGAGGTTGTGCAGCAAAAATGTACTTTTTCTGATTAAGGTGAATTTCAGGTAGAAATCTTGCAGAAGTTTGTAATACTCAGATGGGTAAAACAATTTCCAGACAAGATGTTTGTAAAATCCACTTTTAAAAATTTTTTTTGTTTTGTTTTTATATACTGTATGTGCAAACAGCTGTGGTGGTGAAGACATGATGGATATCACTTCTGCAAATGCTCTTTGAATCTCAGGGTTTGTGTTGTGATGAAAAAGCATAGATGCTTCTGTATAACAGAACTAAATTATGTTTCATTCTTTGCCCTTAATTCCAAAAAGTGGTGCTTAGTGTTCACGATGTTGTGCATTTGAAATTAAGTAAGAATTGGTGTTGTTCTTCCTCCAAAATGGTTTTTAAAAACTGGAGACTTTTTAGGGTTTTTTTATTAAAAGAGGTTGTAAGCCTGTTGTATTTAAAATGTTTTTCTGAGTTGCAAACAACTCAGGAAAGCTACACCATGGGCACTGGAAGAGCAGCAGAGCCAACAGTGAGCTATTAAATAAAAGACATCCTTAGAGTTAAGTGATTTTTAGCTTGATTCTGTGATGAAATAATTTAAAACCATATCTGGTTAATGAACTCTGCAGCCAGACAGCACAACTGGCCAAGGCTGTAGGGAGTGGAAGAGTTAAAAACGGACTCCCGGCTGTGATGGGTGGAAGAGCAGTGCAAGGGTCCAAAGCAAACCCCTAACCCCTTTTTCTGCACCCACCACAGGCTGCTGAAAAAGCTATGGAGTGACATAAAGTTGTCAATTGTGCATCTTCCTGCCAGTCAGTGACCAAAACACAAATTCTATAATGTAAGGAAAAAAGTTGGGGCTAGGTTCTTCCAAAAAAAAGTGCCTTTTAAAAAAGATAACTTTGTTACGGTTACTACTTTTTACCTCGGCAAAGTACACAGGGAATGGGGCTGCTAAAGAGCACATCAACTAAATTAGGGTTAATTAGAAGTTCTCCCAGATAGCTGGTGCTTCATCAGCAACAAAGCAGCATGTAAATAAATCTAATTTCTCTCCAAATAAACTCTTCACAAGCTTAATTACAACAGCAACAATATCTCCCCCTAGCCCCCCCTTGTTCATTAGTGGGAGCAGCTCATTATGAGCAGTATCTGGTGAGGGCTGTCATGAGCAGGCCAGAGCTGCCCCTCTCACAGGTGTCCTTTGAGGCCACAAAGAAGTGGAGGAACTTCCAGCCTATCTGGAAGAGCCCAATTAAGGTAATTCATGAGAAATTTGAGAAGCAGAAAGCACTGATGGAAAAAAAAATCAAAACAACACCACTATATTCTGGAGAGACTTTGTTAATCACTTAAACTATTTCCACTATTTGGATTATTGGCCGTCTTAATTTCTTCACCTTTATTACTCATTTGTGAGCAAAAAATATGAACTTCGGGTTTTATCTGTCCTTTTAATTTTTTTTTGCCATCCATCGTTCTCATGGTAGATCCAAGGGTTCTTCCAGCTCGTGGTGCTGTGTACAGACTGCTGTGTCCTGCTCTGACACTTGGGACCTGCTGAATGAGAGGAGGGGCTGAGGGACACTCAACTTTAAAGTCATTTTAGCTTTGAGTCTTTTAAATGTCTTTTCACACTTTCTTTACCACATAGGGCTAGAAGAAAAAATGCAGGAAGATAATAGGGGAAAAATTGTTATCATTGCTAAAAGTTTCACCACACTGGAGGATGAGTGCAGCTCACTGATTATTCCAGGGATAAAAAAGGGGATTTCTATCCAGAAATTAGTTATCACAGGGAAAGTGCAAACCTGGGTGCCAGTTTCAGCTGGGTGCAGAAATGCTCTGCTGAGGGCTCATTCAAAGAGATTAGCTTATTTCATTTGGTGCTTGATACATTGTCCTCTGTGATTTTTAATTTTTTTTTTAATATCTAATACTGTTGAAACGAGTGAATTCCTTATTACACAGTGTCACGTTTCAGCCGATCCTAAATTAATAAATGAGCAGCAGCAGAATAGCATGCAGCACAATTCTAACAGCATGAGCTGCACAGAAGTATATTTCACTTAGCTCCAATTTAAATACTCTGCTTTGCTCGATTTAATTATGTGAAATTACTGAATTAATGGCTTTGTCAAGTGAAACGTGTAGGACTTCAGAGTTCAGCATTAAGGAAAGAAATTAGAAAGGAAATCTGAGGTACATTAATTTTTTCTGTGTGGGCTTGTTTTAAACACAAACTGAAATTTAACTGAGCCCACGGCCCAAAATCACTAGTTTTAAGCCCAGGGAAGAGAGAAGGAGCAAGAAGTGGCAGAAAACTTCCTGAGTCATCCCTTGTTGATTTGTGGGATCCCCTGGGTGTATCTGCTGGGCAGGTTCAGTGTGTGTTTGTGCAGCAGGAGCTGCCCAGGGGCGCATGGCAGGAAAGTGTCTGTAAAATCCAATGGTTCTCTAATAACTTGGCCACCTGTTAAAAACCCTTTCCTGTGCTGCATAGTATGATTTTCTTATCTCTTTTCTGGTTGAGAATCTTGTAACAGTTGCTTTTTTTCACGTTCATTAACTGAATTCTTTTGCTGTGATTTGAGTCCCTGCACCAAGACACAGTGCCCAGCCTGGTGCTTGGTTGTGCAGAGATGCACAAGGAGCCCTGAGGGGAGTTTCTGAAAGCTTGCAAGCCCTGCTCTTCTGAAGCCATGTGGACACGTAGGTGCCTAACTCTCATTAATTTCCAATTTCATGGGTTTTTACTACAGTCTGTTGCCACTTGTGAGTATTAGCCCCCTAAGTCACTTGGGCTACCTACAGATGTCCCTCCCAGCCATAGATGGAGCAGTGCAAAGGTGTTGTTTTCCCAGTTTCTGCTCTCTGTGCTGGCAGTGCCCAGCTTGGAAGGCTCCCCTCGAGCAGTGGCATGAACCTCTGCCAGCAGTAACTGGTTAGAGAGAGACTTAAGCATGTGTTTAGGAAAATGTGTCTTTTTCCTCAGGTGCGTTTGAAATACCTTTTTTCCCCCCAGAGCAAGCCAGATTTGTAGAGAGAAAGTTAGTGAGGGCTTTTTTCCTCTAGAGGTGGTGTGGGGTATTTGATCAGGCCATAAACCCCACAACTAAGTGTGGTCCAGGTTCAACCCTCTGTACCCTGGATAAAACCAGGAGTTTTACCTGACAAGCTAACTCCACCAGCCTGGCCCCCCTGAAGCCTCTCAAGTCTTTAATCACAGTTTTGAAGACTTCCAGGCACAGTTACTGCAGAAGTGGGTCCCTTCTGTGCTTCTTCAGCCACACATTTGTCATTCCCAATGGAAAATGATCCAGGCAGGTTCTGAGCAAACCAAGACCCATGAGAAGGTCAGTGAAATAATTATTGCTTTCTCTAATTTGCCTCTGTGTATTTTTCTTCCTACCCCAATATGGTTTTTTTGCTCTTGTTCCATTTTTTCCCTCTGTATTGATCCACCCCTTGGTTCCTGACAGTTTGCAGAGGGCTCTCTTACTCTCTCAGTCCTAATGTTCTGGGGTTTTTAGAGGTATAAAAGGAGGAATATAAATGCTACCTGTAGGATCCCTCCAGTTTGTTTTGTAAAAGACATTCCTTTTCAGCAAAACTTTTAAACAAATCCATATTTCAAGCATGGGAAAAGTGCATTTTGAAAGGAAATATATTCAGGGGCCTAGGAGGGTATTTTTGTCTGGAGTCCTTGCTGTGCTTAAATCTTGCTCCTGTGGGCATACATTGAGGGCTGTACACTGGAGACACAAATTCTCCAAGACCAGAACTTTCTGCAGAAAGGCCAATTCAAAGTCCTGGACCTTATGGAGGAACAATAAAGGAATCTGCATTTTGAATTAGGCAAAGGGACATCAAAATATGCAGTGGTATTTATTGCTTATGGTAAATTACATCATCTGTAATTTTTCTCTCTTTGAAAATCAACAGGTTTATTTTAATAAAGAGTTCCAGCAGCTGCTATTTTGAGCAGAACCAGTCAATACCTTATTTTTGCATTTGATATGCAGCTGCAATAACAAGCCACATGTGAATTTTATTAAGCCTTCTGAATATTCTGTCTGTTCAGGGAGCTATAGATTTAAGTTTTGCAGATATCTGGCTTTACCTTGAATTAAAAAAGTGCCAAACAACCAAAAAGCCACAAGAAGAAAAAAGAAAAAAAAAGAAAATCTCTCACACCATTTCCTCAAAGAAAGGAAAGGGTTTGTCATGCCCATGGATTAAAATGTGATTAAGAAGTCCCATGTTAACTGTGAGTGGAATTCCATAGAACTGCTGGAAACAGAACACTTTTCTTCAACAAAGATTTGAAAAACAATAAGTTGAGTTTTATTAAAATATTCATATGCCTAAATAAAGTTTAAGTGCCATGTTTCTTCTGAAAAGTCACATGTATTTATTAGAGTACGATGGTCCATATTATTTAGCAGTTGTATGTGAAAGAGAAAAGAACTTTTTTATGACAAAGTGCGCTTCTCTTTGAAGTTAATACTTGCTGCATTCTAATTTCTTTGTGCATATGAATGAACTTTATATCTAAAATGCATGCATCTAAAATGGATTTTAGATCTGGCTTGCTTTGAACCTCATTATTGAACTGAGGGTGGCAGCTACTCCCGTTCAGATGCACCTTTGGAATCTGGAATGGGACAGCAGCATCCTTTTTCAGAGGCAGATAATATGTTGCATGGCAATCACACATCTTGAGTAAGTGGATAGAGTCTTCTGCAGATGGCTGTCGAGCAGTTTGGGTGCAAATGCATTTTCTGGTTTGGATGCCACAGGGATGCACAAAGCAGATCTACAGGGCTGTGAGCCTGTCCTTTCCAAGGAGGAGGCCCCAGAATAAAAGGGGATGCTGCTCTCCTTGCACCCCCCTGGCCTGGGGAGGGCACCCTGAGGGTGGCCATGGTCAGGGGCTGGGCAGTGTCCCACAGCTGGGCGCTGCTCCAGCCAAACACTTTGGCACCCTCTGCACTGCTCCGCTCTCTGCCTTTCCTTGCCTTCCCTAAGATTCACTTGCAATGCTTTTTGTGTCGGGAAAGTGTTTACATCCCATATTTATCCTGTTAAACTGGCTGCCAAACACTGAAGAGCTGATAAACACTATGTGCTGTTAACACTATAAAGTACAATCCCACTGCTGCTTGCATGCAAATAAATAATAATAACTCAGCTCTTTGTCCGCTTTTCGGCATGTAAGTGCATTTGTCACATAGCATAGAAACATCTAAATCATTTTAGTAAAAGCACTAGAAAGGCTGAAACATTACCTGCAGCTATGATTAAGAGGAGATTTTACTGTTTGGCGGTCTTTATATGATTTCCTTATTTGATTTTTAAAAAAAACCACTTTTAAAATGATGTGATGCTTAATCACTGTTGCTGGGTTTCACTTTTTAAAAACCTTTCACTGAGTTATTTCACCTTCCTAAGGACTGAAGGATTGGCCTGTAGGCCAAAAGTTACTGTGAAATACTCATTAAATATTTTCTTGCAGCCATGACAGACACAGATATCTTTATAATGTGCTTGGTCCGTTTTGAGGCCCAAGTATTTTTGTTACTGCCCATAAATCAGTAGCAGGTATTTTTAGTGTCATAAGTAAAAGGTTAATAGCAGTCCATAATTTTCAGATATATCTCTTTCGATTAGCTGTGCAGAAATTTCCTTTAAAAGGGGGTGTAAATTGTATTACTCCAAAAACTGGAGACTGTGTCCAATTTGTGCATAAATTGAAATTGTCTTTCTAAAAGACTCTCTGGAAGGTGTGGGGTTGCCTTCAAAGTAATGATTTAAACATAAACTGACCCTTGATGAGGGAGCTGGAGTTTCAGTTTAATGTGTTTCTGCAATTTTCCTGTGCCTTCAGTGCCTTCAAATTCCACACAAATAATTCCTTCATAACAAGTGCCTTTTCAGAAGATGTATGCTGCTGACAGTTAATATAAAATTATTGCCCCTGAATGCATTTTCGTAATTACTTCCCAGAGAACTGTCTTTGTGTTAGAAGACATTTCACACTTTAGTAACATAAGTGTTTGGGGAGAACATGAGTAATAATTACAGGCAGTCTTTCAGTGAAAACAAACCTAAAAATTATAAAAAAACGCTAGTGTTAAAGTTGGTTAGAGACAGTGAGGAATTTATTCATCACATTACGCCTGTCTGTATATTTTCCAAGTTTAATAACCCTTCAGTAACTAAACTTAAAAAAAGCCATAAAGAACAGAGAAACTGCTTTCTAATTTTTAAGCAATAATGAAAAGTGACATGCTTCTAGAGACAGAATAAAGAAACTCAATCTGAATGCTCCTATAGGAGATTTTTGCTATAATGGAAAATGAAATGGCTCACAGTTTGATCAATAAAAAAATTAACAGCATTTATTAAAAGGTTTCTCTAGTATGGTGACTAAAGGATACAATGGAAGTCTTGATCCAAGAAAAGCAGGGTAGTAGGGTGAGTTTGTGTGTGTGATGTGTAAGAAACATTGACTGAGCAAAGCCAGTGGGTTTCAGATGCTGGGTGTACATGGTTACACTGTTCTAGAGGGCTGGAGCCAGGACTGGCTAGGTAAATAAACATCATTCTGGGAGGTGCTCCACACAGCCCTGCAGCAAGGCTGGATTTGCATGGAGATAAAGATGGCAGAGTCCTGCTTTCACTGGACAAAACAGGGCAATTATACCATGCACACGTATCTCTAACCAGATGTATGGTGTATCTCTACAGCAGAGATAACAATGTAAAGATGTAGGTGGGCTTGGGTGGAAGCAAGGCACTGTAGGGCAAGAGGTTTATGTGTGTTACCCATTCTGTGTGTGATACCTGCGACTGCTACAGCAAAGGAAAGTACAATGAGCTGCCAGTCCTCTGCATCTTGTTCCTGCCACTTTCCATGCCTTTAAACTCCAGGTAGACACTTGAGGTTTTCTTAAACTGCTGCTAATTTGAGGAAATTACATCCTGACTGAAGGAAGATGGACATTTTCCCTGAGAAATGTTGGTGTAAGTAAGCTAAGAGAAGGCTGCTGAGAGGCAGCTGTGGGATGTGCAGGGCTGTCAGCCCCAGTTCTGTGAGGAGAACAGGAGCAGTGCTGCTGCTGGCACCAGTTATTCCTGGGGTGCTTGGAACCCCTTTCTCCAAGAGTGTACGTACCAGCAGATATAGAAGGAGGTGCTGTACCCTACTAAATTAGTTTTTCTTTGCCAAGTTGAAGAATGCTGAGAACTTTCCATTTACTTAGAAATTATTATGATTTAATACAAACTGGAGTGTAATAAGGCTCTGTTGTGAAATGTTATCATGTGTGCTTCCTAAAATCTCTGACTTTTGTATATTTTATTCTTAACACCCTTCACATAAAACAGTATTACTGGTGTAATCTGTGCTTTATCCCATGGGTTATTATGCAGAGATACCCAGCATTGAACACTCTCCCTCTTCCCTTGCCTTTCCGAAAGAAGCTCTTGCAGCCACTGTTGCTGCCGGTTGGTGGGAGCTGCTGTCAGAGGCAGACAAATGACAGCTCACAGGGGCTGCAGTGGCCACAGCCCCAGGAGGGCACGAGGAGGTAACAATATGCAATTTTCATGGTTCGAGGGTAGCCTTATCCTACTGTTCTTCATTACAGTACTGCAGTGAGATCAATTTTATTAAGTTGTAAGTCTTAGGAGGCCAACACCATTAACTACATGCTGGACCAAATAATTTTTTTGGTATTATGATTGTTTTTTCCTCTTGTTGAGGGAAGGCAAGATCTGATGTGTGGATCTCTTCAGCCTGAGAGGAGCATTGCAGGGCAGCTGAGTGTCAGCAGGATTGTGTGCCTGCACTTTGCTCGCTTGGCCTGTCGTGTAGTCATCCCGTGTGATTTACCATTGCATGAATATACTGTGGTGTTCCATGCATTATTCCTTTCTGGCTCTCTGTTTATCAGCTAGGCACCTTTTTTCTTTACCACATGTGGTTTGACACCATGTAAAAGTGATATGCTGCACTGCATGATGGAGGACCAATCCTGCTTGCCTTTGATGCACATAGTGATGATTTGATGTGTGGAATGAGCTGCCTTTGATTCCTGGTCCTAGGGCTGGGGTGCAATCCACGCTTTCTGACCTGGTTTGCTTGGCCAGAGCAGATTTTTGGCAGCTTTGTGTGGGTATGGTTGCAGAGGTTACAGCAGCTCACAGGAGGGCCCTTGCCTTTTGAGAGGTAGCACACACATATCTGTGTTCAAACTAGAAGTGTTTAAAAAAGACATTTTTTGAAATGTTGAGGAGTCACAGAGTGGGAGTACCCAGCAAAGGCAAGACGATGTAGATTTCAGTTTAAGTTTGAGTGGGAGTACCCAGCAAAGGCAAGACTTCATCCTACGATGAAGATTTCAGTTTAAGTTTGTGATTTAATTACTGAAACACTAGTGACTTTTTGGCATTTTTTCATTCTTTGATCACAAGTACAGGGAACTTTGGATTGTCTTTCTATGTTACAGAGCTAAAGACAATACTAAAATGTAACAAACCACATAAAAGTAGAAACCTCCCCCACACTGATTTGGCATTTGACACTGAGCAAAACATTCACTAAGGAACGTTTAGATTAGGCTTTTCCTTTAAGTCATTTGTCTCTTTTGTTCTCACTTCCTAATTATGGATGAAATTTCCTTTCCTTTTGTCTTGCTGGGGTAGCCCTGTGGCCGCAGGGCAGGAAGGCTGCGCCCCTGGGTGGGCACTGCGGGGCTCTGCCAAGCCCCAGGAGGTGTCAGTTGTTTGCCAGCACCCATCACTCCTCCAGCAATTAGCTTTTGTTGATTCAGTGCCATGTACTTTTGTCACTTGTCCTGCATCTCAGGAAAACTTCTAGAAATAACCATAGTCCTTTGTTTGTTTTTGTTTGGAGCAAGGTAAGGAGCAAAGAGATGCCTCTTATCTGCTCTTCATTTTACATTTTTCCTTCCAGCAGCCAGACCAGGCAGTGCATGTCCATGTGGTGTAGATATTTATGTGGTGCTTTACAGAGTGTGACTTTGCAGCCTTAGCTCTGTGTTGGCAAAGTTTCTGGGATAGAAAGTGCTGCCTAGCACTGCATCGGTGGGTGCCTGCTTCTTCATGGAAGCCCCATAATTGGACCTATTTAAAGCCAGGCATGACCCTGCACTAAATAGCATGTTCCTAAGAGCAGCCCTAGATTTAAAATAAATCCCAGCTTCAAAACTCCACAGGCTTTAAAAAAAAAATAAAGAAAAGCCCCAGAAAATTTACTGGCACAAAGATAGAAAGGCTTGCCTACCCTGTATTGTGTTGACAGAACAAAAAATTTAAACTGTCCATAATTGATTCCACAGATGAAAAATAAGCTGAGGTTTGGTTTCTTTTCAATTTTTCTGGCCCATGTGTTGCAAGGTGTTACCCATTTCCAAGTATTTCAGTGGAAATTGTAGGTAGGCATCAGCATCTTTCCAGTCTGGCTCTGGCCTTGCTCTGCCTTCAGTCCTGCCCCACTAACCAAAGCCCCAAGGCAGTTTACTGTGCCTCTCATGGCTGGGCTGTCCCTGTGGTCCTGGGCTGAGGCTGTGCCATGCTGAGCTCCAAGCACAGTCCCAGGCTGGTGGCAGGGCTGTCTGTCCCAGGCAGACTGAAGCAGGGGAAATCTGCTCTTGACTTGAGCTGAACATGGTACATGTAATCTGTTTTCAAATATTTGGCTTTAGGAGCACGTTGTTCCTGTAACAGAGCTGTTTTGAACACAGCTCAGAAGGCATTTCTACTGACTGCAACTTTCAAACTGGGCCTTTGGGAATTCACTTTTTCAGCTTTGCCAAGTTTGCCACATTCCTTGGACCACCAGGTCAGGCAGGAACACTCCCAGTTCTTGCTATGTCTCCTTTGAAATAGTAACTTTCTAGAGCATAAACTGGCTTGTATAGAAAAACCAAGGGTCATTAACAACATTAACTTTAGTGGCAATTAGAATAACATATTCCTGACTGTTGGCCAGATTGCTTAGGTCATAGGGTAAAATATTCTTCTTGTGTAAAGCCCTGCAGACCTTCCACTGTGCTTACAGGGGGAAAAAGGGGAGGGGGGGAGGTGTCAAAAAAAAAAAGAAAAGAAAAACAAAAAAAAACCCCCCACCCCGTTTCCTGACATTTTGGGTAGTGAGGTATACTTTTAAGACTGACCTCTCAAATTGTATCTTCTCTTACTCATAAAAGAAGATTGTTAGAATCATCATTAGATATGGCAGGGTCACTTAAAAATTACTCATAACAATGAAGTGTTACCCCGCTTTGGAACTGATCTGTGATCATTTATCCTGGGGCTGCCTGCAGTTCCCTTCTGCTGGCATTTGCCCACAGCCTTGTGCTGAGCACACTACACAGTGTGAGCTGTGTGCCTGTGGTGCTGTGCTGTCCTCACAGTGGTGTTTGGTGCACAAATTCCTCCAGGTTGATAACTGTGGTTATTGCAGAATTTTTAAGCAATCTAGACAGAAGCTACTTACTGTTGAATTAAGCTCACTAAAATGCAAGGCTTAAAAATGGAATCTTAAAAATTAGCTGTGGCAGTAAATGTATCTATCTGTGCTTAATGCCACAAGGCAGCCACTGATTTTTGGAGACTGCAAAAGGTCCTGTTGGCTCTGGCAACCAAGAAGGCCCTTTGCCTGGTGGTGCACAGACGTGTCCCCTCAGAGCCAGGCCCAGCTCCAAAGCCACCCCTGCTTGTGGTGCCAGCAGTGCCCTGGCCTCCTGTGGTGACCCAAACCCCTCTGGCAGTGTGCTTGCACCCACGGGCAAGGTGCTTCTGCAGTTCCTGCCAGCAGGAAAATCGCAGGTTAAATTTGTGAACTGCTACAGCAGAGCTCTGCAGAAACGAGTTCCCGAGGAATGCTCGTGGCCTGCTGTCCTCATCAGGGAAACTGAGCTCATTGTGGGAGCAGCTGGGCTGCGTTTGAAGCTTTTCCTTGCTGGCTGGACCACCCATTCCCATCACTGCCCTGGCTGCTGTGCTCCCCTGGGCAAGGAGTGAGCATCTCCCCAGGGCCACCCGCACCCCACACACCCTGCTGGCAGCCTGTGCTCACAAGAGTAGAGACAAAGGTCAAAAACCCAAGACACACCACAGATTTTTCTCAGCACTGTTTGGTAATAGCAAGGCGAGCACGCAGTGTGCAGCTCTCAGCAGAGGAATCTGAAGAGAGTTTTGTTTGAAGGACAGTAACACCAAGATGTGGCAGACATGTACAATTCCTTCAACTCACCAAAACCAGAAAAAATCCCATTGTAAAGCAGTGTTGCATTTGCTAAATAATTTCTGCAAGCTTCACTCTTGTGTTATTTGACATACAGCTCTGTCAAGCAACGACACTTTTGAGAAGTTGCCTAGAGGATCAGATTTCCCATTCAACAGGGAATTAAAAAAATGTTTCTGGAATTTTGCTTTGCAGTGGGGAATCTATTTTCTTATCTCACATTGTACAATTTACTTTTCCTAAAGCAGTGTGCTAAATTATTTGTTATTGTTGGACTCGGTCGAGCAGCTTTATCCCTGCTGTAGTCACGAAGTATTGGAGTAAAACCAAGGATGAATTTGTCACAGTGTACTCAGCAGATCAGCTGGTCTTTAGGTTAACTCTCAAAAGACAGAATTTCTCCTAAAAATATTAGTGGAGGTCCCTTAAAGCTGCCCAAAGTTGCCTAAAACCTTTCTTCTTCAGGTTGTGGCAAAGTCAGTTCAGAAGTGCTTCCCCGAGGTCTTTGTCAGCAGGCAGCATGGACGCAGGTGCCAATTCTTTAGGTTACATTTATATGCTTGGGCTCTTTTTATAGGTTTCTGTCATAAAACTGGAGAGTTGACATTCTGATTTATTAACTATCAAGTCTGCAGGACATAGGCTTTAAAAAGATTGAATGAGCTAAAATGTTTGTGATTGTCGTCTGGAATGAGACACTGTATAAAGATGTGCCAAGTAAATACGACAAAATGTAAGTGATAATTTGAATATGTACATTAAATGATGTGTGAAATAAAGCAAAGCTAGCATAGGTCTAAAAGTGACTTACTATTTGGTGAAGTAGTAATGTAAGAGAACCAAAATTGAGGGTTTTTTTTCATTACAAGACATTTTTATTTAAGGAAGAGTCTATAAAGCATGAGGTTCAGCTAGTGGCATTTTATTGAATAAACATAGTATAGATGATGACTTACAATATGGAGTGCTTAGTGAGTGATACTTTTTATAACTAAATCCTTAAATTCATTACCGCTGTGCAAGTGGCATATCTGATTTGGTAAGATGAATATTATATCTTGCCCTTAATGGTAATTTTGTAGTGGAAAGGTATGTATAATTTAGCAGTAAAAGAATCTGAAAATGTGAAGATCAGTTAACTGCTAAGAGGGAGGCACACACCAACGCAGGCTCTGATTTTTAGTATTTCCATTGCAATTGGAAGGGCACATCATGTTACGAGTGCTCCATGGAAAGCTGCAGAGTGTTTTACACAGTTGATTTATGTTACCCTGCACAGAGCAGAAGATGGTATGAAATGTGCTCTGGCTGGATAGTGGTAGCAGAGCTCTAGCCATGTGTGTCTGAATTGCAGTGCTTGTGGTAACCAGTTTTCGTCTTTAATAAATTTTATTTTCAGCTTTGCTTCATGTTCTCAGCATTGGTTGTCCTTAATCTTTTTGGCACTGATCTGATTTTAGAAAAAATTCATCTCTCTGTTTGCTGGTCCTTCCTTAATGTCTTGAAACCCAAATGCATTCCAAACCATCAAGGTGGCATCTCCCTTCTACCTGGCTGAGAGCAGCTCCTGGGCTTTTGGGGTCAGCCAGTGTGTGAGGATCTCTTCTGCTGGCAGTCTGTGGTTCTGTTTCACTTTCTGAATGACTTCCCAAGTGTTGCCATCATACTGACAGGGTGTATTAAGAGCACGAGTTCTTGTGGAGGCAAGTGAAATAGTGGAGGTGTAGCACCTGGGGCTGTATCACCTCTGTTGGGGAACCTGTGTGCAGAAGGGGCAGAGGCAGCTCTGTTTCAGCTGGTCACCAAAGCCTGGCCACCATGGCTAGTGTGCATAATGGATGCTTTCCCTGCTGAGAGGGCAGCAGGGGCTTAGAAGGGAATTTTCAGCTCTGTGGCCTCTCCAGAGAGCCCAAGCAAGGGTTGTCTGCAGTGCTGCATGGACTGGCTTCAGGCACATCTGGGTGTTCTCTGTGGCTAAGGGGGTGTCCTGGAGGCAGGAGGATGTGGCTGCAAGCTTATCCCTCACAAAGGCCACTGAGGGTGTCCTGGGGGAGTGAGCAGCTGTCCTGCCACCCCCCCTCTCCTGCCATGGCCAGTGGAGAGCCAGCTGCCCCCTGTGCGGAGCTGCCACCTGCACAGCCCTGTGGTGCTCAGCTCCCCAAACTGGGGAGTTTCTGGAGCTGTCAGAGAGCGCAGTCTCCCTGTGCACAAATGCAGATAAAAACTTGGGGGGGTTGGCAAAGATGTATGTGCTAGCCCACACTTTGGCCACAGACCAAGATAAAAAATATTGGAGAGACCTGAAGGTCAGATGTACTGTATCTGCTCTCAGCTAGGTCAGCACAATGTCAGGCTCATCTGCCCAACCAAGTGCCTCTCATTAGTTCAGCAAGACCTCTCATGTCCTGGGGTACGTGTGTGCTTTGGGATATTCACCTAGAGCATCTTTTTCGCTTGTTGTTACTAATATTGGGGCTTGGGGGCGGTGGGAGGAGGAGAGCACTGAGAATTAAAATTCAGCACATGCCTTTTCTTTGCGGGCTGTAATTAATCTTGCCAATTTTTAAAGCTTTGAGAATCTGGTTAAGTGATAAAACACTAACAACTTTATATGACAGAGTTAGAGGCTCCCGCTATACACCCACCAGAGAAGATTAGGAGAGAGTGTTTGCAGGATTCGCACTAAGCAGCAGAGAATACAGTTGAGAATTGTTGCACCACATGATATAAAAACCACATTAATATAATGAAAGGTGTCGGGAATAATGTGAGAGCGGCTGTAATTAAATGTATCTTAATAAGCGCAACATCCTTCTTAAAGCTCTTATTTTTCAAACCTTTCAAACTTAGAGATGTTCTTGCTGTTGGCAGGTGGCCTGGGAGGAGAGCTGGAGAGCGAAGCGAAGGACAGCCGGGCCCTGGAAGAGAGGAACAGTGTGACGAGCCAGGAAGAGAGAAATGAGGAAGATGAAGACATGGAGGATGAGTCAATTTACACCTGCGATAACTGTCAGCAGGACTTCGATTCACTGGCAGACCTGACTGAACACAGGGCACACAACTGTCCTGGAGGTAATGTTAAACTAGCTTTACAGTTCTGACAGGTGGTTAGCTGGGTAATTGGACATAGCAACAGCTTGAGGCCTCAAGTGAGATTAAAGAATTAATAATGTAATTTTACAGTTAATGTAATTTTATTGTGGTGCCTTGGGTAGCCTTTGTTCACTCTTCTAATAAAATTAAAATAAAAGCAACAGCTTTCCAATTGGAATATGTCAGTAATTACGTTAGACAAAAATGTTGTGGGGTTTTTTAATGCTAGAAGTTTCAGGCAGGTATTTTCCCTCTCTCTCCAAATGTAGGAAGATTAAAAAAGTTAAATGACTGAAGTGTGCAAAATTCCCAGGAAAAAAGGCCTGTGAACCCCTAAAAGAACATGATGATTTCTGAGATTAAAATTCATAGTGCGAGTTCTGTAATCCCACCCTAAAAATACAGCATTCTCCCTAGGTTATTATTACATTGCCTTTTGAATTTTATGGAAGTGAGGATGGCATCAGCCTACGCTGATCTTGATTTTACTTTCTGTAAAGTAAGAACAAGCTCAGAGCACTGGTGTGAACAATTGCAACATACCTTGCTTTTCCAGGGCTGCCTCTGCATGGCCAGCAGTAGCAGCAGGTACTCAGCTGAGCACGCTAAGCCGATTTACAGGGGTAGGAAAAAGCTTTGCAGATTTTACCAAACATTAAATAAAATCTTAGGAGGGGGAGCACAGAATATGTTCATATGTATTTAAATCAGGGATTCTTATCTTTCACCTTCCCAGAGCTGAATACTCTGCCATCACCTCTTCCTCCACACTCATCTAAATTATTTTTAGGCAGTTGCTGTTATGGCAGACGGGTAGGTCAAGGCTGGCAGAAGGCAGAAGGGTTTAGTGGTTAGTTTCTCCTCTGGTGCAGCAGTATCCCATCATCTTTCCCCTGAGTGCATATTCCTCCTGGCCACTTAATTTGTTTTGTAATTAGTCTATGTTTTCTGCTCTCCTTTTTGGGCATAAGTAAAATGATGAGCCAAGAAGAAATACAGGGGATGGAATACAGCAAGGGAGGCAGGGTCAGGTGGAGGCTTTGGCTTGGTCTGACTCCCACCCCAAGAGCACCCTGCCTTGTCTCACTCTGGCTTGCAGAGGGGGGGACTCCCCGCTCTTGTTCCCACCTGCTTGCTGGGAGGAAGGACAGAGGCATGTTGGGGCTTTTCCCATGCTTGCAGTTGGGTAGGGATTGCAGTCCTAAGCCTGCCCCCAGGGCTCCTTGCTCTGCACTCTCATTTAAGCCCTACACAGGCTAAAACTTGAAAGTGCGTAAAATCGAAAGGCCGCTTCTTGCAGGGTAATTTCCCAGCCAGCTGACAGCCACCGCAATGGCCTGAGACTTCTGCACATGGCACTGTGCTGCAGGGGAGTAAGCAAGAACATGTAGCTTTCTATTCAGAAAACTCCTTGCTTTCCCAACTGGAAGGCAAAGGGCACAGCCCATGTGGACACTGCTCCTTTCCAAGGGAGAAGCGCCCTGGGCAGCCGCTGCTCCATTGCTGCCTGCTCTCCTCACTTGTGCTGGGACAGCTGCTGGGGCTGAGCCCCACAAAAGGAGGCTCTTTTTAGCCCAAAAGTGTGTGTGGTCCCCAAACAGCTGTAATGGCACAATGGCAGAGGGCAGCAGGCACTGCTGATAGGGACTCCAGAGCAGGAGTGTAAGGTTATGACAGGTGACAGCAGTGCTATGAAAAGGAGCAATTCTTTTCCAGAGGCAAATCTGCATTAAAACATAGCAACCTAGTGATTCTATTAATGTAAATTCAGTCAGTGTTTTCACACCTCAGTTTTTTTTTTTTTTAATCCTCAGTGTAGTATTCTCTTAGTGAGACTAAGAAATATAAATTATATTTTTAGGGATATATCAAAATAATTTTTCAGTATTCCTATTGCTATTCTTGATTGCAGGTAGCATAATTTTGTCTTCTTTTAATGTCTTCACATGTGTGGATGATTTACAAAGACATTTCATCCCAAAAAGGCACCATATATCTATCTGCACATACATGAAATAAGCGCTAATTGTCTCCATGTGAGGATAATCCTTGTTCCAGAACTAGAGTGTCTGTTTTCTATTTAGTTTAATCTAGTGTCCTGAAGTGATTTAAAGTAAATAGGAAGATTGCACTCATATATTTTGGAATGAGAATATTTCCACGAAGACAATCTGGAATATTGCTTGATATTCACATACCTTACCTTGGGGAAAAAACAACCCTTTCAGATACACCAGTTTGATGACATGGTCTGGTAATCATGAGGATTTTTGAGGAAAGCATGCAAAATGTGTGTCTTTGTTCAGTTCATCTAAAAAGACTTGCACCACCTGGGTGAAAACCTAAGACCTCATTAGAAAGTGTGTTGAATTTAAAGATTTTACCCTACAAGAAGAGTTCTTTATCTGTGTCCTTAGTTACCCTGCACTCCTTTTCTCTGTGATACCTGCCTGACACACCTGAGGGTGTAATGCAGTGCCTGACCTCTTGGCAAGCTAGATTTTCATGTCTTAATCTGAAGCAGGGCTTTCAGTCATGTCTACATGGCTCCAGATCAATACAGGTAATATTTGTAGTGATAATATCACCAGGCTGATAATACAACATAACTAATGACTTCCTGTGGGATACTGAAGTTAGGAAGGTATTGTAGCTCAGGAGTGTTGCAGGATTACAAGAGATCACTCCAAAGAACAGGATAAACCATCTATTTCGCTGGAATCCCTTAGAAATTCATTACAGCGTGCTGAAGTTATAATACAGTTTGAACACAACTGCTTTGACATGTAAGGAAGTAACAAACAGCCATTCCCCTCCTTGCTTTTTCATGTATTTCAGACTTGTTTCTTTGAGGACAAAACACTGATGAAATCTAGACATCTCTGGTAGCATAGGTGCATGGCATTCCTTTTGATGTCAGTGTAGTAGAGATGTTCTCCTGACAGAATTAGGTGCCTTTTATACCTTTTGCTCACGACTGATGTCTGTGATTGCAGGTTGTAGGTTCCCAGTGTCTACAAGGATCTGAAAAGGGCCTAAATGGGGGCAGCTTGTACCAAAAGAACATCACAATTCCTTACTGGCTTACATCTTCCCTTGTTTCCCAGCTTGCCCCCACAAACGAACACTCCCGTTGCACTCCTGCAAACAGTGCCTTAAACTGTTAAGCAGCACTTAAGACTTACTCCTTGAATTTACTCCTTAAGCAGCAGCATCTTGAAAAATACTCTGAGAACAAATAAAAACACCTAGTGTATACACTGAATGTGTTAAGCTTTTAAAATTACTTTAAAACTCACTGGTGTCCCATATCCCCTAAACTAGAGAGGGCTAAGTAAATTGCCATTGGCATCATGTTCAGCCTTTTTTATATGTGTTTTTGCATGCTGCTGTAACAGTGTAGGTGTAGCATGATGCTATCTTACAGCATTAGTGACAAGAGTAAAGAACTACATGTGGATTTACAACTTACTGTGTCCTACAACAAGCACCAGAGGCTCTCTGCATCAAGAAACTATTCTGATAGATCACTGTCTGGTGGCTGGTGCCAGGTGGTTTATTGTCTGACAAAAAGTGGCTAAAAAGTCACAAGCTTTGTCATTTGGCTTGTGTGATTAATCCTGCATTAATCTGGGTTTAGCTCCAGTATTTTATTGTGGGGTTTTTTTGCTTCCTCTACCCCTTTCCTTCCATGGGTCAGAATAGTCTCAGGTGAAGTTGTTTCTTCAGATTCTCAAGTGAATGTAGAGGTTTTAAAGCAAATTAGCACATCAGTGAAGCGGACAGAAGTAGGTTTTGGCTGGGTCTCTGAGCATTTCATGAGGTCCTTTCTGTTGTTGATAACTTTACAGGTTGTCTGTTTCAAACAGCAGCAGAGCTATATATGGATATTGCCAGCTTGGAAGCAGCTGATTTTTCTAAACTACTGTACGGTAGGAACTAGTTTATAATTAAAGTCTTGCAGTTGCTTCTTTTAAATGCCCTATAACTTGTAGGCTTACCTTTGAAACAAGGTACTGTAACTGTTTCATGCTCGTGTATAATTTTGCATTTTCTTTTATTTCACCTGCTACAAGAATTATAATTGCCATGCAACCCCATTTGTGGGATGCTTATCCAGAAACACATATACAGCAGCTTGTCAACAAGTGACAATGTCTCATGAATGTTTTTGTCAGGTGGCATTTTTTACTTCCCACTGACAAAGAGAGATGTCTTATATGCATTTCCAAAACTAGCCCTTCCCAAAATTGTAATCTTTGCTTGCACCTGATTGGCAAATTAGTCCTTTTTCTCTCTTTTTGCTGCTGCTTTTGTTACATCTTTAAATTAATGAATTACTGATTGTCCTCTACAAAAGAAACTGAAATACAGTTGTGAAAAAGCAGTGTGGAAACTTAATTATACACCTAGTTTATACAGCTGTGTGTCTAATGACCTACTGGCCCTAATTACTGTGTTGTGGTTCAGTCTGAGTGCTCTTGTCCTTGCCAGAATTCTGCTCCTTTCTCTTAACCTGACTAGTGTTTCAAGCTTAAAAAAATAACAAGTTTCCTTTTTTTGTTCTTTTCTGCGTTGTTGTGCTGAAATGCAGTTTCTCCTCTTTCCAGAGGTCATAGCAGTGTTTCAAAATTGGCACCAGAAAAGCTCAATAGTATCACAAACTGTAAAAACATGGATTTTCCCTGGAGTCCTCAGTTCTTGCTGTCCAGATCTGAAAATGGGCACCAGGGCAGTGTTTTTATTGTCAATCACTTGGAGGGCTTTAAGTGCAGGCTAGTTTGTCACAGATGTCCCCTCTCCAGGTGCAGGGACAGCACAGGGCTCCCCAGGGCTCCTCAGCCACCCTGGCCACAGTGCCCAGGTGCTGCACATCTCCCTGCAGTCGGTATTTGTGCCCTGTGTGCTGAGAGCTCTGAAACCCCACACTGTTTCAGGGGTACACGTGGCTGGGTGGTCTGGGGTCTGGCTCCCCTGACTGCTGTCACCACACAGGTGATGTTTGAGTTTACCTGGAGGTTCCCAGCCAGCCTGAAAAGAGGCTTTTCAAGGACTTCTGCTTGCACGTGCCAGAAAATCAGTGTGCTGATAAAGAGCTGTGCTGACTGGCTTGCTGTGCAGGTGCTTAGTGAAATACATTTATTGTGTAGAACGTAAAGCACATTCCCACATCTGAATGGGAGCTGAAGACAAACAGAAGCACAGCTGCAAATCTCATGTCAAACAGGGCCTACAGCAGCCCTGGCCATGCCGAGGTTTCGCAGCGCATCCCGTGCAGTGCGTGCTGAGGCACCAGTGCTGCCTCTGCCCCTGCATGTGGCAAATGTGTTTCAGTTCAGTGTAGTGCATGGTGTGTGGTGTGTCTGACAAAGTGGTGCTGAGTGTTGTGCTCCCTGACAGCGCTGCCCACCCCTCAGATCAGAGGGTCATCCACAGGCAAAGGTAGGTGAGAGCCTGGGCGTGCCACCCTGCGCTCAGCCCCTCGGCACGGCGAGGCGTCAGTGGGGCTGAGCCTCAGCGCTCCTTTCTCCGTCTCTCCTGGATTCTGCAGGCATGCCAGTGCCTGTAAGGATTTATGGTGGGGGGACATGTGAATTCAAACAATGCCTGCTTGCCGTAAACACCCAGCTGGGGGTTTGCTCACGGAGGGTGTCCCAGAGCGGGAGCCCACGGCAGCTCGGCGCACGGGCTGGGCAGTGTGCTCGCTGATAAGAGAGTGCCAGTGCACCGGGCGCCATCCCTGCAAATCACCACGGCCACCTTTGTGCCGGCCCCCTGGGGATGGTGGCGAGGGAGGCAGCACCAGGCACTGTGTGTGCAGATAGGAGCGCTGCCAGCACGGCTGCGGCCGGCTTGGTTGCATGTTACCAAAACCCCTGGCAGGAGGGAGGTAATGAGCTCTCCCCACCCCTTTCTCAGCCCCCATATAGCCAGCAGTCACTGATGGCCTGTCTGTGCATTCTGAGACTGCACAAAATTTCTTAGCCATGATGATGTCTTTCCTCAAGCAGCATATGTTTTTCACACAGGAAGACCATTTTCCTTGTCATTTTTGAACATATGGCCCAGTGAGGAGCTGAGGATGACAAGTTAGCCTGCTTGTATTGGCAGGGGACTGTTTCATTCTTACTATAATTGAGTTCTTTTATCTGCTTTTATCTAGTTCAAAAAGTAGTCTGCAAAGTAAGCACAGGTATGTATGGAAGTGGATAAAAGAGAAAGTGGGTGCATGTTTCAAATGAGGCCTCTTAAAGGAAAGGTGTCCTTTGGAGATCTTGGACAGGTTGCCCTGTTGCTGGCTGAAAAGCCAGTCTCTTCTTTTAGCTGCATTGGTAACAGAGAGATGCGCACGGACTGAAGCATCGGAAGTGCTGTGAAGCAAGAGCTGTGCTGGGTGCTGACCATGGAGCTCCTGTGTGCAGCAGGACCTGCATCTGGGAGCTGGAGCCTGCCCAGGGGAGCCTGCTCCCCTGCACCAGCTCAGGCTCATGCAGCAATTCTGGGGCACCACAGGTGCTGGAGTTCCACCTCCCCTTCTCCTCTTGCTTCAGATTTCTGTTTGCAAGGGTAATCCATTGCCATGGTACAGCAGAGGGAGGAGTGTGGGGATCTGCATAGGGCAGGTTTGTTTCTCAGCGTACAGAAATCTAAGTAAATCATGAATGGGTTTTATTAAAAAAAAAAAAAAAGAGGAGGGAGGGGTTTCAGTGGAAAGAGTTCCTTCCTAGGCTGGAGCCTGGTGAGAGCTACAAGAGCAGCTGTGCCTGCGAGAAGGAGGATCCCTGTTTGCCACAAGCAGGTCCCAGCATTCAGAGGGTTGTAGACAAAACCCAGTATATGAAACTCAATTCAGAACTGCAGTGAGGATAGCCTGGAGACTACAATAGATACATACTTGTTACAAAGTGGCCTTTAATAAAGCCTTAGAGAGCTGAATGGAGGATGTGCTGGGGTTGTCCTGTCTCAGATGGACAAGAGCATGGATTATTTCTGGCTAGGACACTGCTGAAGGGCATGCATTGCCTTCCTGTGTGTTGTTGAGGGACAAAACTGATGGCCATATCAACCGCCTTGGCAGATTCAGAGCTATTGAGATCTTCAGACTGCACATGTAAGCAGTAAAAAAGACATACACTGAGAGTTTGGAGTTTTCTCCTGATTTCCTCCCCATCCCATTGCAGACAATTGTGTAAGTACTCTTCATATAAGGATGGCTGTACTGAGCCAGCCTGATGGTCCCATCATGCTGTTTCCCCAGAATGTTTTCCTAGCTGTCAACAAAATTATCTAAGCACTTTTTGGTGCTTTTTATTTAAATTATTCAGACAATCTTCTTCCATGTATTTCCATTTTGAAGTGCAGTTAGCTTTTCCTGCAGTGGGAATCCAGAGTTCAACCACACATTGGGGAAAAGCATCACCTTTTTTCACTTCACTTCACTTTTGTCACCTGCTTTCATTTGATACTCTCTGGTTCTTCTGGTGAAGGAGACAGTGAGCGATTGCTCCTTTCCCACCTTCTCCATCCCCTCATGCCCAAGCAGGCTTCTTTTGCTGCTCCCTCCCATCTCTAAAACCCTGTTTGCAATCTTCTTGTTGATATCTCGTGTCCCTTGGCCTGGAGTAAGAGGGATGTGGTGAGGCAGGTCTGGTGGGAGAGGGATGGGGTCAGCTATCTCCTCCATCACTTGTGCCAGAGATGAGGCCACGTTGGTGTGTCTGTCCTGGCTCCCGAGCAGGAGGTGAGGACTTGTCCTAGTGTGAAGACCTGGCAGACAGAAATATGGTGTCTGGCCATGTAGGGGAAAAACAATTAAGACTTCAATGTTTATTAAGAAAAAAGCAACCAGCAGTGCATTTCAAGCACTCATCACACAGCATAATTTTGCTGTTGGAAGTAGTGGGATTAAACAAGTCTTTCTAATGTTGATTTCTTTGAATTTGCGGCATATAATTAAAATGAAATCAATTAAAAACGAAGGAAGTGTGTGTACAAACATTGTCAAGAATTCCTATCTTTCATTTTTTAAAAACAAGCTCTAGAAAAAATCCCCACAGAAGTTCTGTAGTGCATATTTGAATGCTTTTGTTGTAGCCTCATTAAACTTGGCTTGTCTGCAGATACAGCTGGCATGTTATTAACTGTGCTCCAGGCTTGGGGAAGCCAGAAAGCAGCCTCCACCCCCTGGTGCCGGCTGGCTTTAGGGAAACGTGCCAGCATGGGTTGGTCCTCTTCAGCTGGCTGGCTTTGGGAGCGCCTGCTGGAGCATCCAGCATGGGCCCTGGGTGCGGAGCGCGGGCTGGGCCTGCCTGCAGAGCTGGCCTGCAGCCTGGGCTCTGGGGCCCTGGCTGGTGGGAGCAGCAGGGACCCAGCCAGGTATGTGTCCTCCTGGGGCACCCTCAGCCGCGTGCCTGGGTGGTCCGTGGGTGTCTCACGCCTTTCTTTGCAGTAGGCTGGCAAGAAGCAAACTAGGGATCATCTGCCAAGCGGTTCCTCTGTTCTCAACAAACCGCGTATTGGACTGAACCACTCAAATAAACTGAATAAGGGAAATATTTTCTCTGCACCTGCTGGAGAGGCTGTTGCTCTCCAAGCTGGGCTTGCACATCAGAGGACCTCCATCAGAGGTCCAAGCAGCTTCTGACTTCCTTCAAAGCTTTGGCAGCAAGCGTGTACATTTTGAATGCTGTTTCGTGTAAGTAATTTTAATAGGTGCTTTTAATAGTAGGGTAAATGTTATAATTTCATATTCAATTTAGAATTGTTGAAAATATACTCACTAGAAATTTAAGTAAATTAAATATAGGTAATGCTATTCAAACATCTTGCTTATTACAAGCAGTTTTCATTGTCTTAGCTAATGAAAAATTGATTTGGCATTTTCAAGGCACTTGGTCTGTTCACGTTAAATACTTTTTAGGGCATTTAGGCACTTTGTAATCTTTAAACATTCTCGCAACCCCTTCCTGACAATTGTTCCCCTTCCTAGAAATTGGTATTTTTGTCATCATGAAATTGAAAAGTTGTCATTCTAATTTGGCTTAAGTTTTGACTGCTACTGGACTGCTTCCTTCCTCCCTTCCATCTCCTGCCTTATGCTGGTAAAAGGTTTGTGTTGTCTTTGGGAGCTGACATTGCTGACAATTAAAGGGATTGATTTTTAGCCTGTGCAGCTCCCAGATCAGGTGCCCTATGGAGCTGCACAAGCTTTATGTCAACATGAGGGGAACGAGTGGTCAGTGTTTGGGGGAGAACTCAAGACCTTCCCCATTAATACCCTGAGTTATTTTGGATGAAAATTATTGTGGCTGCACCGATTTGCCTAATGACATGCATGAAATTGGTGGAAGAGCCAAGGTCTGTAATCCAGGTGGGTTTTGTTATTGGTGCCATCGGTAATGGTGGGAGGGAACTTCCTCTTGAAAGCATTATTTTTTTGGTGTGTGGGTCCATCTCTTCCTTACAGTTCCTTGAAAATCGTTCTCAGCCATAATGATGAAAGACTTTTTGGCTTCTTTTTTTGTTGCTACTCAATTACTGTTACACTTGCTGAGGAGGACATAAGGAAAGGCTGAAGAAACCCATTGCTTTTCTCTTCTCCAGGGAATCTGTTACATTAAACATTTGAATAGATTTTTGAACATAATTCCCAGTCACTTCCTCTACAGTGAACTCAGTTCACTCATGCAGACTTTGTACTTAATGATATCTCTTAAAATAAATGAGATTTGATATAATTTATACTAAATGGTCATTTTAGAAATCTACATCTACTAACTATTCATTAGAAAATTTGGAAAGACAGAAGTAGAGTAAATTTCCTTTATGAACTCGCAGTCTACAGAAATATAAATACATACTCCTGTGTTTATTTTCTTTGAGCAAAACTGTATAGAGGTAATTTACTGGACTCCAAGAATAATGTAAACAGGTTTGAAGTACATTGTTCAATCTTCATCAATCAACCATAGCAACCAACCAAGCCCAAACCAGCCAAAAATCCAACATGCATCTAGGACAGTTATTTATAGTAGTACTTAGCTTGTGGTTTGTACCTGCATCATTTGGGATTGTGCTTTTTGTGTCCGGCTGTGTGCTTGGGGTGGCTGCTCTCTGCCCTTTCCTCTCCCTGTTGCCTTTGCATGTGTCCCTGTGGTCCCTCCTTGAAGGCTTTTTCCCTGCTTGCTCCTTTCTGGACTGTCCCACTTTGCATCTTGTTCCCAGCAGTCTTCTCTCTGTTGTTGTTTCCCAGCCTCACATGAAACACAGTTATTCACAGTTTATCCATTCAAGTGCCACCTTGCTGTGTTACTGGTTTCTCCTGGACTCTCAGCTGCAGTTGCTCTCTTTCCATTGTCCAGTGCTGGCTCTTCCTTGGAGCTCTGTGCATGTGCAGAGCCTTCCTTGAACCATCCTGTGGGGACTGGCAGATCTCCTTGGGGTGTTGGTAGAAATCACACTGCTCCATGTCCTGCTTCAGAGGCAGACCCAGCTAGGTTCAGGTGAACTAAATACACGTGCTGCTCAAATCTTTGTTCACAAAATCCAGAAAATTATTTAATTTGCATTCAGACCTCATCCAGATCCAACCTGGATAGCTGCTTGATGTCACATTACAGCCCTTCACAACTCCTTCCTCTCTTACAGTCACTTGTCATGGTTTGTTTTACAAGAGCTGTTTCATGTAGGAACTGTATTCCAAGGAGTTTCAATGGTATTGAGTGTAACTGGGTTTGACTTGGACCAGGCCTCTGGTACATCTAAATAAAGCAGATAGTATTCCTTGCTTTTTATGGAGGATAGACTGTTATCTTTAGGAGGCAGTCATGATCCTGTTGCACTCTTCTCACAAAATAAGACAAATTCAACCCAACATTTAAAAACAAAAGGAAATGAAACTGAGTAGGATTTTGTCTCATAGCTTAAATGAGAGAATAGTGAGTTTTTGCCTGCCAGAAAACTGGAAATGGGAGGGAAGATGCTTTCTCTTGATAACTAGGTATGCATATATGTATCTGTGATGTACAAAATGCCTCATTTTAGGTTAATCAGTTCAGTTTTGAAGACATGACTGGCGAAATTTGAAAATAAAATCATTACTTTGGGGAGAATCTCTCTCAATTAGAAGAGAAATGAGGAAAGCCAATTCTTAACAGCAAGTTGGGAGACAGTGATTTTTGTAAGTGGCACTGGAGTTGGAAAAAGTGCAATCAGAGTTAGCAAAACTCCCAGTTTTTCCAGAGGCTGCCCCAGTAATTGGCCGTGCATGTCTGGATTGCCGAGTGACAGGCGGGAGGCTCTGCTCTCAGAGAGCTTGGCCTCTCTGAGCAGAGAGAAGAGGAAAGGAAGGGAGGATGGGGAGAAAAAACAATTTGTGAACTTGCCCCTTTTGAGATAGCAACTGCTCTTCTCCTGTGCCCAGGATCACTGAAAACAGCCAGCAGCTGCATCCCACTCTGCTTTTGCTGTCAGCCAATGTCACTGCAGAAAGCACTGTGGTTTGAAGGAGCCACTGTTTGTACACAGGGAGTAGAGGAAACTCATGGAAATTTTGTGGTGTGTGGGCTGCTCTGGATTTTACTGTGAGGATGGAAGAACTTCACAAATGTTTTAAATTAGGCTATCCTTGATAAGTCTAGTGGTATGGACCCCAACCAAAATTTCAGGGGAAAAAAAAGTTGCTCTGTTAAAGCAGACATGAAAAACAATGAAGGGCTTAACTTTTGTCCTGAGGGTGATAAAACAGCACCACACAGCTGAAAATCAATCTGACCTTCACCCACGTGATGCTGTTGTCTCAGTCTGTCTTTCATTTCCTTTGGTTGAGTGAAGGCCACGGCATTCAGTAGGGAGAAAAGCCAGAGGGAGGTGCGGAGAATCCTGTTTTCTCTGGAAAGGCTTCGGTGCTTGCATAAGTTCCCTCTATAAAGTGAGTTGCTGTAAAACTTTAAATTATTTCATTAAATTATTTTAAAAAATTATTCTTCTCTTAATAGGCAGCAATCACATTAAGGTGAAGAAGATATGTGCTATAAAAAATGTGTTTGTGATATAAAACATTCTGTTTTAATTAAACCTAGAATTAGTTGGCGTTTTGAAATGAAGGCTTCATGCAGCAACAGGAAACCTGCACATTCATTTAAAACATAGAAATTTGTACCCAAAGGGGAGAAAAAAGGCAATTATTTTTTCCTGAGATATTTGAACATTGCGTTGTGAGGTTTGCACAAACAAAGAAAAGGTACCCAGATACCAAGATATTTACATAAATAAATCAACAATGAGGGCTTGTGTATAAGCAATATTATTGATTTTCAAAACAGAGGTACAATTTCAATTTGTGAATTACTCATTTTACACAACATCTTGCAGAAGTGGTCCCCACCTCATTTTCCTCAAGATAGAGAAGGAACTGAATGAATGAGTAAAATCTGTGCAGAATTTAATTCTACTAAACAACAGAATCAAGCAAAGGGGAAACTAAATGCATAAGCACATCTTGATGTTCTTTTTGACATCTTGAAAGCAATTAAAAGTGCAATTCATAGCTGTTCATCCAATCCCCTGCTTCTTCTATTCTTGCTGAATTTAAAGACAACCCAGAACCAAGAAGTTCCCAGCTATTTCTCTTGGAAAGCAATAAGTTTTCCACACTGATTTTACAAAAGATTAGTATAAATTCTTCCTACCCTGAACTGCAGTTTTTCTGATTCATCTCATTACACATGGATAATGTCCTTTCATATCAGTCATAAACTACTCTGTTACTTTATATTTTTGTGCCATATATTCCCTAGGTACTGTAGCACAGAGACAGGGAGGGCTACCTGTTATTTTCTTTGTTCAATAATTGTTGCCTGTTTTAGGAAGGTCTATAAGAAAAGTCTCTTGTTAAAAAGATAATGGCAGAGATTGGATATGGCTGCAGAGATGAATCTCTGCTTCATAAAGGTTAAGAATTCAACAATTTGTTCATTAATCTATTTGGAATAATGGATATTAATTTGTGACTGTAACATTTTATTTAAGTGTGGTTTGTCTGATGTACCGACCATCGCAGATGCTTTTACATGGTATTAAAAACCCCAAAATGGTAAATAGAAAAGATGTTGGGACCTTTCCCTGGCAAGCTCTGCTACTCAGGTCTCCGTGCGATATGCCAAAATGCTATTTGCATAAATATAGAATTTAATAAGTTATCATTCTGATTAACGTCATTAACTGCTTAACTACTGTAGAAATTGGCTTCCAAAGTTGCTTGTTGGTAGCTGTTGCTCTCCACGTCATTCCATTTGCTGTCTCACTGGGGATAATGGTATGCAAGGGAAAGCAAGAAGGTCAAGGATCTTTTTGTTTAGTCTCTTTGCACATTAAAAGTTCTATTATGTGTTTGTATTGCATGTGGTTTCCAGTCGGTTGGCTACAACGCTTTCAAGATCCATTGATGATGAGTTTGTGAGGCTAAATATATCTTGTGGATTATGACTACCAAGCTATCACTTTGTGCAGCAGTCAGGGCCAATATTTAGCAAGTGTTTTTCAGAATGAGGAATTTTGAAATCGAGTCAAATGATCTTACAAAAGGGGTTAACAGAAATGCCGATACAGAAGATGACAGCAAATGCTAGGCCTGTGCTAGCTGTGGGGGTGTTTGGAGCTCTGCTATGCTGTTTGTGGGGGAAGTGGTTCTTAGGTTGGGGTTTTTATGGGTTTTCTGAATGTGGGGGAGGGCTGTGGTATTGTTGTGAATGACACAGCGGCCACAAAGCTGAATGGGTTGAACAAAAAAGTGGTGTCCTCTGCAGCCATCCCTTTCTCTCCCCGGCAAGGCGTGGGTGCAGCGTGCTGTGGTGGGGGCAGCACGGTGGGGCTCCCGCTGGAGCCTCCTCTGAGCGTCCCCTGTCCCCTGTGCCCCTGTCCCCCGCGGCTGGCAGGGCAGGCGGGCTCCGCTGGGACCTCGCTGCTGCTCCTTGCCCGACATTTAAGGGAATGCAAAACCAGACTGCAGGATGCAGCCACGTCTGAAGGGCTGGCACAGCCGCCTTGCTTGCTTTCACTCTCTAGCTAGTAGACTGACCTTTTAAAAAAACAGTTTCAGCTGCTGTGAAACACTGACAATAGCTTTAATAGATTTCATTTTAGAATTAAATAGCTCTGGTTCCATTTCGATAATGTAAACTAGCAGCCATGAGCATGCTTTAGCTGATTGTTTCAGGCTGTGTACAAACTCAGGCAGACATCACTGCCTCCTTGCCAGGGGTCAGCGCAAGATGCTCACTTTCTTTAAAAATCAAAGCAGAGATTTTTTTTTTTTTTAAGCAATTTGTGTTCTGACTGACTTCTGAGTACCTTCATACCTGTCAAGTGAATCCAGTGTGCTTGTTCCCAAGGGCAACCTGACATCTGGGAAATTCTGCCTCAGCCCCAACTGGTCCCCTTTGAAGCACCTTTGGTATTTTGAATTGAAATTGTGCTACACCATCACACATCATCCTTTGCATTATTCTGTTCTGCTCCAATATACCCCTGCTTTTATAAATTTCTGTTTAAGTCTTGCTCTTGGGCTGTTTCAGGAGTGTTGCAGCTATCTGTAAGCTGTCTTGCTTTTTGCTGTGGGGCTGGTAAGCTCAGAAACATCTGCAGGCAGGGTCAGTCCAGCTTGCTATTCTTCAGAGAATATTTACAAAGTTTCATAAGGCTTGGACCCATACCCACACCCATCCTAGATGCAGCGTCTACAGATTTATCCCCAGAGCCTCTTAGAAGCATTGCTTGTATTACTATCTAGAGCTATCCCACTGCAGAAATCCTCAGGAGAGAGAAGTGGACAAGAGTACTTAGAAACATCTGTTAAAAATTCAGACAAACACTCCACTGTCACTAGAAGCAGTTGGGATGGGACGAATGAAATTTACCATGTGGTGCTACAGCAAAAAAGGGACTTTTTTTGTTCCTTCACTTTTCCTTTAAAATGGATAGTTTGGTCAGTAGATACAGAAAAATGCCTCTGCAGAGCACACTTGGGGTGTATAGCTGCTTGTAGCCAATGTCACAAACTGACTCCACAGCCAAGCCTTGTGGTCTTGTGGGAGTGCTGTTTTCCGAGTGCTCACATTTGATTCATCACACGCTTTCTACTTGTTTCAAGAAACCCTGCATTAATTGTGCAGACCTAGAAAGTGGTGACATTAGGAAATAAATTGACTTCAACATGACTTTTCCATTGCTTAGGCAAAAAAGAAGAAAAAGTTGCTGTAACAAATCTAATGGATGAATTCTCTAACTGGTTGCTCTTTTGTGTGTAGCTACATTCTGGATTCAGCGAGTACTTGATAAATATTGTCATTTGTCCTTGATGATGTGTCATGAAGTTACAGGCAATTTGGCAGAGAAAATAAGTTTTCTTGAGTATGAGGCCAGACTTGTGATGATGTGTTTCTCCACTGAAGTCCAGTTCAGCCCTCCACCCGACCCCATTCCCCACAGAGCACTCTCATCCCCCCTTCCCATCCTCTGCTTACCAGCAGGACAAGAAGCAAGATGAGTGGTGCTGTCTGGTGGGGTGACACACGTGTGCTGATTGCCTGGGACAGGCCCAAGAGCAGGGATAAGTGCTGAGTCTGCTCCTAGCCTTTCTCTCAGCAGAGACATGAACTGGGGTCTCTGCCCTACCCAATCAAAGGCACGTTTACTGATCTTAGAGAAACTCAATTTCTATCTGAGAAACTCAATTTCTCATAGCCCTGTATCCCCAGTATGGTGTGATTCAAAAGTTAATAGGAAGGGACAAACAGTTAAGACATATGACAGGCAATATGATGACATAAACCTTGTTTTCTTAGGATGCCAGGCTGAAAAAATGAACACAAAGCTCCTGAGAGTAACTGAGTCACTTCAGATTGCGACTTGATGGACAATGTTGGCTTTGTTATCACTCTGCAGGTAGCGAGGGGATAGGGTTAGGGAGAATTTCCAGGAAAGTAGGGGAGTTGTTATTAGAAGGGTAAAGCTTCCACTGCCACACATCCCCTGTAGTGGACCCTGCATTACCCTGGTCCCTCCTCCTTTTAGGAGCCTTTTGAGGAAAAGTCTTCTGTGACAGGAACATCTCTCAGGTCTTTTAATCTGTGAGCTGCCAGGTGAAAGAATGGGGCTAGGGAACAAAAGACGCTCAGATACTGCAGACAAGCTTTTGTAGGATCTGCCACGTCAGCTGTCTCTTATAAGGTCTGCTGTATTTTCTGTTGATGGTGCTTTTCCCCCGAGGATTTTCCCACACCTGGGAGTGCCTGCTATAAGCTGCACTGATATTTTCCTCAATGCCTTTCATTTCTGTGTACAGATGGAGCTGGGATATCACACACTGTCCTTGTCCTTATTCTGTTCTGCTCCTTGGCAGTCACAGCTTTCCTGGCTGGAAGCTTTCATCCCACCTCCCTCTCAGCCCTTTCTAGGAGGGGCTTTGCAATTATTTATAAGATAGCTTGTCCTGTTTTCTGACATTTTCAGTGTAGTCTGTGGAAGAATAAAGCTAAGTATGTGTTCCTTGATTTTACAGGGAGCAGAAAACTTGAAGTAACTGTTGGTGGTCTGAGTTAGCAAGATATTTTTTGGTTTTAGGGTGCGGGGGACCCTCCCTTTAAATCAAAGGTCTTCTGGGTGGAAAATATTCCAGTGGCCTGTAACTACCTCTTGCCTTTAAAGTGTTTGGAGATCCTGGAGGGGCAGGCAGCTCACTTGCATCCTTTTCAAGGGGAGGCTGGCTGTCCTGCTTATCTTGTATTCCTACTCCCCATCCCCAAGTGGATTTTCTGTCTCCTTCCTCGTCACATGTCAGAATAAGACATCCTGTGATTTACCTCATTCACCTTCCACTTGCATGCTGAAGCTTGGGATTTTCCGCAATACAAGAGGCAAAACTATAATGATTTAGGCCTCAGCACTGCTGGAGGCATCTTTAGATTTTTTGTCTGAGATAAATTTCTATTCAGGCTGAAGAGAGCAGCATTTTCTTGCAATGCTGCTGCAAATAGATGGGAGCAGTGACTAACTTTTCTTCTGGAAGTAGTAAAGTGGGCTGGCTTGTCTGCTGCCCAGTGCTACAGATGTACTTACTTGTACAGAGTATGATGTACTTACTAAGTCACCCCCTCCTCCACCACATTGCTGTTTTGCTTGCCTACTTGCATATGTGAGAGAGAATTATAGGTCTCCCAGCTACCTTCTCTTCCAAAGATAATTAAAATACAGAGTCTCTTCTAAAGAGAAATGCATACCCTCTCCAACCTTATAAATACAGAAATAGAATTTTTTAAATTTTGCTTTCAAACAACCTTAGATAAAAACTGATGGGTGCAGCTGAATATGACTTTGAGTTTTTCATTAAAACTGTTCAAAGCAAACTACAGGGTGGAGGATCTCCTGTGAGCCAAAACTAACCTCCATGTTCCTGCCAGTGAATCTGTATTGCCAAATTTCACACAGCCGTGCTCTCTAGCACCTCCTTTGAACATGAGTGTGTTTCTGGAGGCCGTTTTGAAGCTTCCACTTGAAACACTCTCTGTGAGCTAGTGGAGCATTTTTCTGGCACTTAAGGTTCTGTATCTGGTAGCTGTCTGTGCAATAGAGGGCAATGAGTCATGGCTTGCTAAAGGAGAAAAAAGGATTTCTTAGAAAACCTTTGAGAAAAGCTGAGGTGGTTTTTCAGCTGGAAATGCTGGTGGTGTCTGTGGTGGAATTGGTGTGGCAAGTTACCTCTGCAGTATTTCTAAGAATTACAGGTAGTGTAGTGGCTCATCTGAATACCCTTTTTGTATGATTTTTGCAGCTAGTGACTTTCTCCTAGTATAGCATATTTCTTTCATATTATTCACTATTTGGACTGCTGGATATGGGGATTTGTATCTTGCTATACTTTCATTCTTAATGATAAACTTGAATTTAAAAAGTGCAAAACCCCTCACCTCCTGCTGGAATCTTGAGGAATTATGGGTGTTCATCATCCCAAACAGTCAAGCAATTGTGCTGCAGACCTCGTTGTGAGCTGGTTCCTTTCTGTAGTTTACCAGATCATTAATGTTTCAGTTGGCTGACTCTGAATTCATGACAGCAGTACATGTTAACAGAACTGAGTGTGCTGCTCCAGTCTCCCAGCCAGCCTGTGAGGCTGGCATTTGGGAGCCAGCAGCAGTGCAGTCTGAGGTGGCCCTGCAGGGTGTGCATGTGTGTCTGAGCCAGCAGGTAAAGGCACAGGAGGGTGCTGCCTTGTGCTCCTTGGCTCAGCAGGTCCCCAGGTCACCATCAGGGATCCCCTGCAGCAGAGCTAAACAGTCTGTGTTGGTTCCTTGGCTGCTGGGACTTCACTGCAATCACAAACTAAATTGCAGCTGTTTTGGACATGGGCAAAGCTCATTGCAGATGCCCTTTGTGATGCAGCAGGGCTGTCCCAGTGTGGGACAAGATCCTCCCTCTGTGCCCCAGGCTGGATCTGTTATAACACCTGGCATGGCTGCTGGTGCACTGCTGACACTTTGCTCATTCCAAGTTATTTTATCATTTTTGTACAAAATAAAAGTATAGTTTTGTTACAGCAAAAAAAAGATTTCTGAAAGGCTGTGATTTAATTCTTAAATTTCCCATCCTGCTTTAGGCCTCCCCTGAGAAAGAAATGCTCACAGAAGGGAGAGGCAGTGAGGACAGATGCTGTGCACCTTGGAACTGGTATGGCAGCTGATGATGCACAGATCTTGAGATGATGATGGGGACCTCAGCGTGCAGGGTGATGCTTCATGACCCTGTGTGGAATATTCAGTTATTTATTGGAAGAAATAGCTGTTCAGAGGTGGTGGATTGGCAGTGTTGCCAGGCCCAAGGCTCCAGGAGGGCACTGCTGTAAGCAGTCAGTGAGGCTGTGCACGAGCCTGGGAACGCCCCTCACGTGCAGCGGGCCTCAGTTTACCTGGTTTTGAACAAGAGATCAGGACTGGCATGTGGTGGACATTGACTCTTTGTTATGGTCTTGACATCTTTGGATAGAAAACTATATTTTATAATTAGTTATTCTTTATTTCATT
>NW_005054415.1:660732-663655 GCF_000277835.1 Geospiza fortis | reverse complement strand
TTCTTTAGGAATGACTTCATCCACTCCTGGCCACTTAAAGATGGTAAATGTAAAGAAAGCTCTGGAGAAGAGCCATGAGAAGGATTAGATTGGTATGTCATATTTCCTTATAAATTAGAATATTGATGTATAAAGGCTGCCTACAAAAGCTCAAGTCACAGAGACACAAATAAAAAATAATATCTATTTTGTCATGGTTTCATCTGGGCAGGAAGAAATGCCCTTGCACACTGCATGTTGTTAACCTGTGGGACTCAGTGCCACAAGCTGTTCCTCAGATCAGTGCCTGTCTACTGCTGTACAGGAGAATTAGATCTTTCTGTGCATGAGTATATCCATGAAGAAACTTCCTGTCAAAGGAAACCCTTTCGCATTTTCCCTGGTTAATCAAAGACAACACAACTGAGAAAAATTAAATTGAAAGTTTTAATATTAGAGTCTATTAGATTTGAGGCAGCAGTAGGAGGCTTTGTAAGATTATCTAGATACAAATATTTAATATTATGGCATTTTGCATTTATTTCTCATATACTGCTTTAATTGAGCATAAAGGAGAGGCTGCCTTTTTGTGCTTTGGTGTGAATAATTTAATTCGTATGTCATGCTCCTGCACTTACTTTGCTACAGGATATATTCTTATATTTTCTTAAAAATTAGGGTAGAATTCTGAAAAAAACTCTCATTGCAATATTTGCACAATAAAACTGTTAACTACGTGAACTTCAGGATAGAAACTACTTGCTGAGTGTTTCTGATGGTGCTGTCAGGGACATGATATTACTGAGTCAGTCCAGTGGTTTTAATTCCCCTTTCTCTGGTGAACTGTAAGTGCTGTAGAAAGTGAAGGGGGAAGAATGCCTGCCTCTCCCATCTCACACTTGGAGGCCTGAGCAATGGTTGTGGATTTGCCATCGAGAAATAATGGAGGTAGTGGAGATGCTCTCCCCCCACACCACTCCCCCTTTGCCCTTCTGGCCCACGTTCCCCCTTCCAGACCCTCTTCCATATGAATGGCATCCTCTGCAAGACTTGGGCTCGCCAACACGAGATGAAGAAATTTCACCTTTACATCCCAAGGTCTGGGACTTTTTTTGTTTGCATCTGCTTTCTGTGTAGGTTTTTGTATTTACATTTCTTAGAGAGTTTCTTTGTGTTAATAGCCCTCTTCCTTCTCTGAGAGCAATAATCATTTTGTTCTCTGCAATGCAATTTTACGATCAAGCACTTCTGATCTTTTCAAACTTAGCTGTATTTTATATGTGTATTGTTAAAGAGTTCTTTATGCCCCTGGTGCTGTGGTGCTTAAGGAGCCCTTTGTGCTTTGTGTGTGGCCATTTTGTTTGTACCTCAGCCTCTTTCTAACCTGATTCTACCTCCTCTGCTCTTTGGTTGGGTGGAGGGCAGCTTGTAAGTGAAATTGTTAACACTCACTTGATGGGCTTACAGGGACCCCCGTAGATTCCAGATGATGATAGTTATGATGGGGACACAGCTAGGTGTAATAGCAGATTTGAACCTGTTAAGTTCTTGATCATCTTGTTATTCTTGAAACTTTGCCGAAACTCTAAATTACCTATTAAAAAAGCATTTTTGCATTTAGTGCAGAAGACACAAAGCAGTTTTTATCATGCTGGCAAATACCAATCTGAGTTTTACAATGCATTTAGTGACAAAATGTTTGGGTCTTATTGTGTGAGGCATATAATAGAAGTCTGGGGGGAGGAGAAGGGGGGTGGAGACACATTGGTCTTAGTAAGAACTGACCAAATCCACTTTATTCTTCATCTGTGGTGGAGTGTCATGAGGACAGTGGGTCTATATTGGTATGACAGGGATCTGGATGAGTGGAAAGAATAGGCTACAGCCTACAGGTCCTCCCTAAACTCCGCCCAGGGTGTCTGATCTGAAATCTTTTCTCTCAGGTGTCCTGCATTAGGGCAGGAGGGAGTGGGAAGGGAGTTTTGTCAGTGAAACACACGGTAGGTACAGGTGATGGAGAGCTGTTGGGTGGGCAAATACAGATTTACCAGTCGGACAGCTCCTTAGCCGTGGTCCTCCAATGGCTCCACTGTGCTTGTCATTCTTCTTGGAAGTTCAGGGATTTTTAAAGAAAAGACCAAACTGTTTTTAATGGTGCCAGAGTGGGTGCCAGAGAGATTGCAGTTTAAAGCCACATGATTAAAAATAAGTTTCTTTAAGGCCTTGAATTCTGTTTATAAAAATAGATGTTGAACATACGGTACAACATAAAAATCCATGTGGTCCTGGAAAAAAAAAAAGAAAAAAGTAGAAAGCACTTTAGCTTAAACCAGATGTGCGAAAGAGAGCTCCTAAACGTATTTTGTATTTTTTATTTGTGTGTATGTGTTTGTGTATGTGGGAGATATTTTTGGTTCCTGCTAGGCTTCTTTGCAGCAAAGCCCCTTTCTAGAATTTACTTTCCTTTATTAGAGTTGCAGCTCGGCTTTGTGTGGGCCTCTGGGGGTTTTGGCCAGCCGTTGGCAATTTCTCTCAGACACCCAATTACCCCTGACGTCAATGCCGTCTCTCCCATCTCCCTTGGGTGCCCACATTTTTTCCTTTGTAACACTAATAGCTGACTAGCTAAGTGCCTGTTATTTCCTTGGCAGAAGATTTGATTGTGTTTTGGGCCGGATACTAAATCCAAAAACTATGTAAAAATGTCAATAGGTGAGTGCACATTGATTTCGGTTAGTCACAGTGATATTTGAGCCCCTTTGGGGGCTCTGTCTGGGGAAGTATTTTACAAGAAAGATAATATAACAGAAAATTACTGGAGCTGCACAGGTCTCTGGTGGATTTCTTAGGGGCCTGCTAAGTTTCTGTAGAATCAACAAATGCTTTATTAATCTAAATTTGCGGTTTTGTTCCTGCCTCTCTTCAGACGGCTCGGGCTCGCCGG
>NW_005054415.1:651900-660646 GCF_000277835.1 Geospiza fortis | reverse complement strand
GAAAGTTAAACACAACTGGTCCGGGGGCGGCGGGGAGGGCTGCGCTGCAAGATAATGGTAATTGATTGAATCAAAGTCGCAGAGCAGCCTTGTTTTTCCTCGCAATTAATTTTTTTTTTTCTAATTTTCAGACCGAAGTATCCGAAGAGCTCAGGTTGCGCCGAGCACATGCTGCACTAAAAGATAATAAGCACATGCCCTCTTCAGCTTTTTGGGGGAAATTCAGGCCAAGAAAAGGCACAATTAAAACGCACCCCCTTAAAGTTACGAGCACACAGCTCCAGACTCAGCAGAGCGTGCTCTTAAGGACAGGGAAAATCAATGGCCGTTTCAGGTCGCCAGGCTGTGTGTGCTGGCTACCAGCGACCAGCAGTCAATTTTGCCCACAAAGCCAGCAGATAGTGACACCAGAGAAAGGAGTTGTCAGGGGACTGAGTTGTGCAGTGTCCACACATTGGGCATTTCTGCAGCTCTTCTTTCTCTCCTGCTCCCCACCACTGCACCATACCCCACAGCTCAAGATAGATGTAGAGGAAGACAGAGATTGATGCCATTTGTATTTTTGTATTGGTTGCTTTGCAGGTTTAGTTTAGCCAGTTTGGATCTTTTTCACTAGCAACTTGCCAGCCAGAAATTTTTCTTCTCTTTTAAGGGGATTCCCCCTAATATAGCATTCAGGAGTAGTAATATAGTTTGTGTGGTTTGAGAAAATAAAACCTTTTAGTCTTTGGCAATTGTATCTGCAAGCAGTAAAATCTTATGTCAGCACAGCATGTAGAGTGCAGGATACCTAATAGCTAGTAAACCATTTAAAAAAGTCTTCTGCTGATCAGATATAGTGCTTAATGTATAGTGCTGTATCTTGCCCAGCACATAATTAGTATTGAGGGTGGAAAAGCCTCCCCCGTGGACCATGACACCACAGATCTAAACTGGCATTTTTTCCACACATTAGAGTTTTCTTTCTTTAGTGGAGGACATTTCTTTGCTTGTTTTAAAAATCATTCTCTAAGACTTAACAGACTGTATTGGCGCATTGTGTATCTTAAATGAACCTTGCAAGCTCTAGCAGTGTATTCTTCTTCCCATATAGGCACTGTGTAGGGTGGGCAGGCAAGCAGTATTGTAGTGCCAGAGAGATCAAACGTTGTCTAGGAAAAAAAACACCCAACCCTAACCTGGGAAATAAAAACTAACCAACCCACTTTTGCAGTGATTTTGTTGGATCCCATCCTGGAACAAGTGTATGTATGGATGTGCTAGGAAAATGAACGGGCCTTATTGAGGTAAGACACTGTGGTTATCTAATCATGAAGAAGTTGGGATTTTCACTAGAGCTCTGTCATGTTTTCCTCAGAATGGGAACAGAAGGTTTCTTTATGTGTGGGCCAGATTCATGGGGTTTCTTCCCAACTAGTGAAAGGGTGGAACATTTGCTGTCTGTTTGGGCAGGAGCAGGGTATCCTGATATCCTATCAAACAGATTAATAGGTCTCCTCTGCTGAAAGAGCTGGTAATCTGCCTTGTCATGACCACTGGTTATGAAAGGGACAAGTCAGCTGTGAAGAAAGATGACTTTCTTGAAGGAACCATGTAAAAATTTTGGCCTAATGCCAGCACAACCATTGCTGGTCAACTACGGCTCAGATTAGAGATTCCTTGTGTGGAAAAAAAAAGAGTTTTTTCTTTTTTCTTATAGGCTTGAGAGCCTACTGGGTTACTGTTGCCATCCTCTCCTCTTTGACATTTCTGGTTCCAGTATAATTAAACCCACAGCTGTAACTGGTCTTGTCTCTTTAGCCACTGTGGCATGACTGGCAGGTGACACTGTCCTTGTCTACCTCAAATACAGCTGGTGAGCTGCTCCTAGGCAGTCAGATGTTTTTAGACTAGGCCAGTGCTTGGTAGCACCCCATTCATCCTCCTCCCAGCCTGGCCAGTGTGCTTAGCTTGTCGATCTCAGAAGTGCTGACAGCAATGTGGAGAACAACTGCCAAAGCAAAAGTACTGTGAGGTCATTTGGATAGATACAAGTGAGTAAAATTCATGGAGATAAGGTGCACCCACTCAGCACCTGCCCACCTCTGTGCTCCGCTATGCTGAGGCCCATTGCTGCCAGCGGGGCTGCTGCCAGCCTGTGCTGGCATCGAGCACTCTCTGGGCTGAGCCACCAGCCCTGCCTGGGAGGGGTGTGGGCAAAGGACAAAACCAGCTTCTGCTGGAAAGATTTAAAAAATTACCCCTGTGCTGATGCAATGCTGAGTTTTGAGGTGTGAACCAGTCTGTAGGGCACTGGCAGTCACAGGCAGCAGGAGGAGCTGGCCTCTGGTGAACCAAGTCCTGAAATGAAAAGGGGGCAGGTTTGAACCTAAAAGTGAAACAAAGAGCAGGGCTGGCTGTGCTCTCACAGGCCCGGGCGCATTGGTGGCTGTTGGTTTTCCTGTGCTGTGTCACCTCCAGCGCGGCACAGGCACAGCCCAGCCACCGCTGTGGGACGGATGTGCTGCGCTCCCCATGCTGAGGTGGGACTGCTCTCCTGCCCCACCCGCGTGTGTGGGGGTGCAGAGGGGCCTGGGGCTGCAGGGGTGGTGAAGGGGAAGGCGAGGTGAGGCAGCACTCAGTGGTGGCAGGGTGGGAAGCAGGTGGCTGGCACCGTGTCAGGGACACAGCGGGGCTGGTGCCTCTGAGGATGGAGGGAAGGAGGCTGAGGGACAGTCCGCAAATACCAGGGTGAGTTAAGATACCTTAAAGACAGTAGTTTGCTGGGAAACAGACTTGTGTGCTTGTTTTGCCACATCCTAGCTTCTAAATGTACAGTGGGAGATAAAGGACACACTTTGGGTGAATTCTCAAAGCAGTGAAGGTAGGAGTAGTAACAGGGTAGCAGCTGCTTGGGAGGTGGCGGCAAGAGAGGAAATGTCAGCATGGAGGGAGCAGAAAAGGGAAGAATGGAGAGGGAAGCATCACCAAAATGATTTCTATCCCTTTGTTAAGAACTTGGGACATTTGTGAGTGAAACAACTGCTTTTCCTGGAGCATTTCTTTTTACCTACTTTTGCACAGGCCTGTGTGGCCATGCAGCCCAGGTCTTTTTCCATTCCTGGGTACGTGTTACACCTACTACCAAAGCATCACTAAGGTGTTAGCATGATTTTCAGGTGACTGCTCTGACAATGAGGTTGTTCTTGCCATATAATTCACAGAGCTTCGCTCAAGTCACAGCTAGAACACTATACCTGCCCTGGAGAATAAGGAGGAAATTCACCAGGTTATTTTAAGTTGATTCTGTGGAGGCCTGCAGGAATATATCTGAGTTAAACTCAAAGGGAAATGATCAGATTGGCAGCAGATTTCATCAGGTTTGTAGTTGCATTAGGAGCTCACATGAATCTTTAAAAATGTTTTAGAATTGAAAAACTTCAAGGTTTTGAGAAAACTTGTCACACAAAAATGATCAGTATGACTGTGTGTCTCATACAGGACAAGCAGGCAAGTTCAGTAAGGCATCAGGTAGTTTATGTTGAGGTAGCCATGTGAACACTGGAGCAGTGTGAATAGCCATTAAGAAGCATTGAGTTCTGCTTTGTCTTTTAGTTGTATTCAAGTGTGCAGGAGACTTCTGAAATTGTTCTTTCAGCTCTGGTACTGCCAGGTTTAAGGAGTGTTAACTGGGCAATAGTGCCTTTCTGAAGCACATAATCTTTAACTTTTCCCCCCTCACCTTTGAATGTGTGTTAAATTCGCCTAGGTCTTGTAATTTTGATGGTTTTTAGTTTTGGGATTTTTTTTCCAGAACTTCACTATGCGGGCAGCAGTCTCTCCATTGCCATGCATTGATGCTCTCTTTTATATTGCTTTTAAGCCCCCATTGTCCCTGGTCTTGGGTTTACAGAGCTGTGGACAAAACAGTTGGCAAGGAAAGTTAATGACTTCCGGAAGGGATAGACATGTATGCTCTGACCACGGAGGTGACAGAAGTGTAGAAAGGATGGAAAGAGGGTAAGCAAGGTCTTGAAATCGGGGAAGCTGACAGATTGTGTTCTAGAGGAAGGTTAGAGGAACAGGACTGGAAATGGGGGCAGAGGATGTGAGTCAGGGTGGGAACTGCCAAGAGAAAGATGAGAAATGTCAAAAAACTGTGGGGAGAGAGAGGAATAAACTGGTAAAAGGTAGAGTGGATCTGGAAGCAGCAGCTGAAGTGAAACACACAGGCTAAGATAGTTGACTCAGAAGATGTGGGAAATATAAGATGAAATTAACAACTTCAGCAGAGGATAATATCTTCTACTCTTAAAAAAAAAGTCCAAAACTTACTAGAAGGAAGAAATGCATCTACTTGATTTTACTTTCCTGTGCTTTTGGCCAAGCAGTTCTGCTTTCTTTTCCATTGATGGCTGTCTCATGACTTCCCTGAGACATTGTCATAGAAATAGACACAGAAAGCAAATGTCCTGCTTCTAGGAAGCATGGGCAGGTAGTGTCTTCTCTACCCAGTGAGAGATGGGCTGCCAGCCTATTAGAGAATTTTTTTTGGTAAAGCATCCTCAAAAAAAAAAGGTTACTGAAAATGACTGGTGACTTTCTTCTGGCAGTAAAAGACTTTGAGAAACAGTTTATATAGAGGTGATCTCCATATGTCCTTTCCAAACTAAATTACTCTGTGATTGAACCTTCTGAGGAAGAAGAAAATGGGAAGTTTGAGTTTTGTTTCTGTTGCAGGTTGAAAAGGCTTAATGAGTAGTGCTCTGTTCTAGCCAAGTTAGATGAGAACCAGGTGATTGACTTCCACAGGCAAAATAAGAATTCCTCAATCCTGACAGCAAATGTTGCTTGAGATCCTGGATAAATAATTCAATTAGTTCTGCAAGATGCCCTTCTCTTGGGTTAGAGTCAGCAACCATTTTAGGATGTCCCTCCCTTTGCAGGAATACCCATGGGTTTCCAGAAAGTGAGACAGGAAAAGGCACACATGCTCCTAGTGACGGCAGCTTGAGCTCATTACTCTGATTTTTAGATATGCTGGCATTGTCTCAACAGCCTGCATTCACATTTATGACCTTTCCAGACTGCTTATCTAGGAGAGAATGTGTGCTCAGCCTGCTCCAGTTCCATCTGAGCTTGAGCTCAGGGCCCAGACAAAGCACACCATGGCTTGGGCAACACCAGCATTGGACTCTCAAAGATGCACAGGCAAGACACAAAGTGGAGGTAGCTCTCCATGCAGATCGTTAACTTCTGGCAGTCCTGTTGGTGATCCCACTGTCTCTTGAGCTTGTCTGAACAAATGCATCAAAAATAACTCAACTATTAGTAAATTATTCCCTCCCATGAATGAGCATGTAGGTATTTTTTTAATGAGATAAAAGAAAATGAATCTTACTCTGCACCATCCTTATTAGTTTGCATTCCAATGAATTCCTTCACGTTAATTCATCTTGGAATGTTTTGGAAGATTTCTCAGCATCTACCAGTGCGTTTTGTGGGGCAGTCTATGGAAAGGACAGAACATTTGCTGAAGAGCCTTTACTGTATTTTCCCAATAGAATTCTCTACTCAGTGCTGAGGTTTCAAGAGGCTTTGAGTGAGCTGGTTGAGCCTTCTTTTGAACCCATCATGGATGTTTCTTTGTATTTTATTTCCTTTAAAGATTATGCCCTTCGTTATGACAACCACCTTTTGCCAAATGTGTAAGGCACTCCAGTACTTCCCAGCTTTTGCCCCATTTACCACCTTCCAAAAAGATTGCAGTGGCTGTATGACCACATGTCAGATTTTCCCTGGAGGGATCTCTGATTTCTTTTCAATCAGTTCATTTAATTGACCATGTTTACTTCCCTAGCCCTTGTGGCTCCCTGAGTGCAGCTATTCGTCAGAAGCTGGATCTTAAGCATCCTTTTCATGTTTTACCTGGAGAATTTCTTAAACCATCTCATCTGTTCTTGGCATTTGGGGCTAAGCCCGAAAGGGAAGCTCTCTCAATCAAAAGACTATCTAAATGGATAATGTGATACTTTGAGACCTGTAACAAGGAGGCAAATGTCCCAGTCCCACTGCTGTGGTGCTGATCCCACCAGAGCCAGGGTAGCTTTGAAGGCTTGTTTGGGCAAGGTTCCCAAGGCGGATGTTTGCAAGACAGCTAACTGAACTTGGTACACGTACCTAGCATACTGCTCAGATGTAGAGCCCAGGCATGATGCCCACTTTGGAAAGCAGCTTTGTAGTCTATATCTGCTTAATTTAGTCCTCAGCTGGCCTCCTGAGAATGGCTGTTCGCTGCATGTTAGTGTCCAAGAGCAGGAAGAGATGGAGGCAACTTTCATCAGAAAGAAGATGAAGTAACTTGGCACTCATTGGAGTTTGGAGGCTAAATTGCCTCTTAAAAGATCATCCTTACTGCTTGTCTACAGTTTCCAAGCTGTAAATAGGATGGGAAGAAGGATGCCTTTGTATCCTGTGTTCTCCTTTTCTAGATGTTGTCTTGGTGATATGAGCTTCCTTCTTCAAAGTCTATAAAATTGTGTTTGAATGCTTTTCATGCTCTAGTTTGGCATACAGCATAAGCCCAAGCAAACTGACCTGAGACAGGAAGGCATTTTCTTCTTCAGTGGCTTCTGTCTGTGTCCACTGCTCACATCTATATTAGCAAATACAATTTCTTGGGGAACATCCCAGAGCTTTTCTTTTCCAGAATATTTTTATTAGAGCAAAGCACTGTTACTGCCTAGAAAGTTTGGTCAGTTTCTTCCCCATCAATTTTTGAATCCCTGTTCTATTGCTTCCTTATGACATGTTTTATTCTGTCTTTTTAAAAATAAACATTCAGGGGTTGGACTAGATCTCCAGAGGTCCCTTCCAACCCTGGCTATTCTGTGAAACATAAGTCAGGAGTAATTAGAGAGAAATGTACCACATTTGAAGTATAAATAGAAGGAACTAAATGGTATGATGTGTCATTACAGTCAATGGTCAAATATCTGAATTTTAATCTTGAGATTTAAGTTAAATAAAAAGAGATCCTTTTAAATAACTTGACATTCCCTTAATGATCCATAATATGTAAATCTGAACGTTTGACTTCATTGCAATAATACAGCTAGTTTAAATTTTTATTGTTTTTAAGCCCACAGCCAGCAGGCTGGAGTAAGTTACTTGCAGCGTATTTTTAAAGTCCATATCAAAATATTAGCCATAACTGTCTGCTGTGTATAAAAAAAGGGGGGGGGATGTGTATGTTTGAAGTTTAATCATGCTTCTACTTATGCTCAGTCCCAGAGCAATCCTTTTTTCTGCTGCTGAGCTCAAACAGCTAGTAGCCAGGTTTGATCTGCTGCCCCATGGAGCAGTGCCCTATGTGAATTTGAAGTTTTCTCAACCCGGGAGGCCGGCAAATAAAGACTAGCCTCAGGTAGCCAGAGCTCTCCTTCCCAAAGCAGCTCCCGGGGCGCTGCCTGGAGCAGTCCTCCTGAAATTGTTTCAGGCAATTGCTACAGACTATCTGTACTACTGCCCCTCTCACCCCTCCTTCCCTCTCCTCCTCCTGGCATAAGGGAGGAGTTTTGGAGTCCAGGAGTCCTATTTGACTTTAATAAAATGAAGAAAAAAAATTTTAAAAAATAAAAAGCAGAGCAGTTTGTAGGGAACTGGCACAGACTGTGGAAACAGGAGCCACAGCAAGACAAAACCCAGTGGCCTTCAAAACTTTTTTCCCTTCTTTCTCACCACATGACTTGAAGGATGTGGACAGTAATTAAAGGACCCCCTAGCTCTTCATTTTCTGTGCCTGGTCCTTTGATCTGGTTCGTGTCGGGTAGCTATTTTCATTGTTCCTGTCTTTTCTTTTATTCTCACCCAGCCCCTTTGATGTGAGCAATGATGATCTTTAATTCCAAAATAGGAGATGGGCAGGATAGCAGTACTGGCCTTATATAATGCATCTTTCACATCTTATTTTTAAACTTGAGCATAATAGGTGTAAGTCAGAGCCTGGGGAGCATTAACCCTTTCCATGCAGAGGAACTGCTGAGGAGATTAAGAGCCTATCACTTTTGGTAATGTCAGTCAGGTTAATTTTCTGTACATGCCTACAGATGCATTTGTGAAAAAGATTATTATTATTATTATTATTTTCCTGCAAATATGATGGATCTCAAAATATAATCTGGAGGGAGTTTGTCCTAATTGTTCCCATGTGGGAAAAATGTGCTGAGAAAGAACAGTAAAGCTAATGCAGTTATTCTGACTGGCTTCACTTGGCAGCACAGTGGGAGTGAAGCATACTGTTTATTAGTGTATGTTAATAAACTATAAGGGACAAGCTGCAGGTGGTGGTTTATAAACTGTTAGCTCAGGTAAGATAGATGACAATATGGAGGTTATTAGTAACATTAGCAGGAGAGAAGGGCTGAAGGTTCTTAATGTTTTCTTGAAATCACAGAAGCCCAGCATGTCTCTGTGTGCTCCCTCTTCCTCACGGGACACACAAACCAAGCAGCTGCGCTGCAGCCAGGGTGGGTGGCACCATCAGATGTGGCTTGAGCAGGAACCCCTCTGCCAGCCACCTGGGCGGACAGTCCCCTGCCAGGCTGTGTGGGGTGACCCCCCTGTGCCATGCTTTGGGGGATGGCACATGTGACACCCCTGTGCCATGCTTTGGAGGGAGGCACATGTGAACCCCCCTGTGCCATGCTTTGGAGGGAGGCACATGTGACACCCCTGTGCCATGCTTTGGAGGGAGGCACATGTGAAC
>NW_005054415.1:593790-651800 GCF_000277835.1 Geospiza fortis | reverse complement strand
GTGTGCCCGCCGCAGCCCCAGGGAGGCAGGTGGTGCTGGCGGAGCCCCGGCCCGGGCTGTCCCCGGGGAGCTCCGCATTACCGCGGTCCCCATCTGCCTCGGCGGCACCTCCTCCCTGCGGGCCCCAGCAACAATGGCTCTGCTGCTGCTGCTGCGCCCTGCCCGAGCCGGCCCGGTGACATTTGCAGGGTTCAGCCGTCACGGCACAATCCGCTCGGGAAATGCAGCTGTAATTGTAAATAGGGAGCCCAGAATTTTCAAACTTCAGGTCTCGAGGCACCTGCGGCGTGGAGGGGGAGCTCAGCTTTCCCCAGTGCCTTTTATTTTAGTAGGATTTGTGACTATCTGAGAATTTGGAAAAGAAGAGGTCTGCTGCTAAGCCACTTAAACATTAATGTTTGAACATCATGTCACTGGTTTTTGTGTTCAGAAGAAGACCTAAATGGGCAAAAATTAAAAAAAAAATCCTAACATTTTCCTGGTAGAATTAATTAGAGGCAAAATATAACAAATTGTCAGTAAGAAATAACAAAGAAGCAGTGAGGATAACAAAGATTAAGTGTGGTAATGGACAGAGGCAGCTTGATGAGTCTGACTATGTTTTAGTTTAAAGCCTACATTTTTCTTTTCATTCACAAAACATATCTGCATAAGTGGCTTTGTGTCTGAAACAGTTTTAGATGTGGATTTATGCCTTCATGACACCTGCTCTTTTAGGGACATAAAATGTGCGTTACATTTGTGTAGTTCTTAAAATAACAGCTGTTAATTAGATAACTTTCAGGGCAATTCTTATTATATGTTATGGTCCTGGATCAGCAAAGTAGTTCAGCAGATGCCCAACTGGAGCACGTGATGGGACACGTAGGCTTTTCAGCCTGCACTTGCTTAAACCTGAGCACATGCTTAAATAATTTGCTGAATAGGGGCCAAGACCAGATGTAGTGAATACCTAAAATTAACTTTGTTAAATGGCTTACAATATGCCACTTGTTTCCATGTGCTTTTAAATTTCCCACTTGAACATTATTTGGGCTGAGCTTCTGTGTGTTTGTCCTTGTCTGTAGAGTTCTTTTTTTTTTATTTTTATTAAATGCATTTGTTTCCCTTAGAATATTTCTGTTAGGCATGAAGGAGGAAAAAATTCTCTTCCAGTTCTTTCAGTACAGTTGGTCTTTAGAGCCAGTGGTTTTGTAGCTGGGGTGCTTTAAGGAAACAAGGGAAGGAAAGGTTGTAGAAAGGAATATTTCACTGGAGCAGCTTCTAGACTTGGAAAAAGTAGACACACTTCTGAGACCTGGCAAAGGGATGTGGAACCTGTAATCTTGTCCACTTTTTCCAGCTATATCAGCTAATCTAATAATAGAAGCTTGTAGGGCGATGTAATTTCTTTTTTTAGACAGAGAAAACAAACATTGAAATTGGAAAGAGGAAAGTTGGCACCAATACATTCCTCAATGAGTACTAGGGCCCTTTCTTCACTTGGAAAGGAAAAAAAACAACCTCTTTCTAAAGCAACCCTGTTTTAAGGGCTCAAGCACGCGCAGATAGCCTCTAGTTAGGTTTCAGCAGTCTAATGAAGCCTGCCTTTTTTGTGATTTCACTGCACATACTCCCTGCCTGCCTTGATTGGCAGCTGGGTAGCAGACCTCTGCAGCTGTGACAATTTGCCTGAGGGAGACTGTAAGTGTCTCATTGAAACTTGCATTGTAAAATCCTCCAAAATGCCTCCCATAATATTAGGCACAGGAGAAAAACACAGGTGTGAAAAACTTTCACAGATCCCATGAGTTCAATGTCTCTTGGCAGCTTTGGTGGATTCAGTGTTATAATATAAATTTTAAACTTGCTCTTGCAAAGCAGAAGTTGCTTCGTCTCCTGTCACAAGAAGCGGTGAAACCGGCAGCGCCTGTGCCGCGCTCGCCTTTCCAGGCAATGAGGATTGGTTATCCATGGGTGAAACCTGTCCACCTGCTGTGACTCAGAGCCTGTTCCAGCACAGAGAGGACTGTGTCCTTGCAGGTGTCCTTGCAGGTGTCCCCACTGCTGGGGCACCTCGCTGGCACGGCAGAGTTTTAGGAGCTCCTGTTTTCCGAGTGAAGGCATGGTCTCATCCTGTCCAAAAATGAGTGCTTGTTGATTGATTCTGCTTCCAGTGAAGGAGGGATTTGAAAACCTAAGAGGTGTTTCCATGAAATCAACCTTCCTATATGTATGTACAATCATTTTCTCTTCAGCTGGTTAAGTAGCTTAACTACTCCTCACTGGCACATAGGTGAGATTCAGCATTGCCAGCATGACTGGAAGATGAATCTCGGCTTCTGAATGCCTGATCCTTTTGCTGGTGTGTGTGTTCCCAACTGCTTGCCTGTGTGCTACAGCAACCTAGCTTCTTATATTTGCCATTAAGGAATCTCAATATGACTGCAGCCTTAAGATCTGGCACTTCAACAGTCTCAGTAGGTTCAACACAATATTCAGGAATTAAAGTTCTGAAGAAATGCAAGCAGCTAAATTTAGACTTAAGAAACGTGCCTGCTTTGAGTGAGCTGATGCTGATGCATGGAAGTTTCCCTGCAAGCCAGCCAGGCTTTATTTGTTGCTTAAAGGGGGGAGATTTTAGTTAAGTTAGAACATTTGATTTGCTTTCTTGAATTGTTTTTGATTAGTGACTGAGTGCAAGGTTAAGCTCTAATAACATATCCCTTGTAATAAAATCATGCTGGTGAGTGATGTATGTGGCTAAAAAGATTTAGATACACTAGTCTGTTAAACTAATACAATTTGGAAATGCTCTGGAAATAAGCACATAAAACAAGAACCAAAGGCAAATTTCAGGATTTTTTAACTCTTTCTGGGGCTAAGATTTTTGTGACCAAACTGGCCTGTTCTGGCAAGCTGGGTGAACAAGGCAGGATGGCTGCAGTCTTGGTAAAAGAGAAACTGTTTTGAATTTAGTAACAAGAAGTGTTTAATGCATCACTGAGTTTCTGCTGCAGTGAACTAGTGACAGACCCAGTGACTAGTTAAAGCTGAAAATAACAAATCTCAAATTCAAATGACATTCAAAAGTTTCATGAGAGTCTTTCAGTACTTTCCACCTTCTGAACTACAAATTTTGGTCAGTTCAAGACAAATCAACGATGCTGTAATATGTAGGTTTTGTGAGTTGGTAGTTGCAGTAGGGCTGAGGTTTTAGTTTCAGCTTTTTATCAGGGTTTTCTGCTCTCGGTGCTTTCCATAGACTGTCCTAAGAGCCACGAAACTTGTGCTGATGTATAGTGATTCAATGTACTGTAAACTACACAAGAGGCTTCAGTTTCATGGCTGTGTGAAGCTTTTGTGTAAATGTTTTTAGTGGTGTCAATTGAGAAGCTGAACTCAAAGTTCAGTTGAGCATTAAGGGTATCAATTGAAAGCTCAATTTGAGTTACTTGCTTGCTGTGGCTGGTTCATTTCACAGGGACATTTTAAACAAACTTTGTGAAGCAGTGCAGTATTATGTTTCTTATTTAATGGATGGGGAAACTGAGGCACAAACCTGTGGAGTTTCTTACCTTTCTAACGTAGTTAGGAATGTTAACAGAACATGGAGCCTCCAGACAGTGCCGCTGATGTGTTATTGACTGTTGTGTGCTGCTCTTTGTCTAGCAGGAGAGCCTAGTTTGTCAAAGGGAAGGGGTTTTGTCTCATCATTGAGGAAGGAAATGGATTTAAATGTCAAAGGTTGGGAAAGCCATTGTCTTCCCTTTTATGGCAGTGAGGATGTCATGCTCCTCTGCTTACCAAATAAATGAAACTATAAAGGAAATGGTAGTTTTGGAAAAAAACCCCCAGCACTGTAATCCAGAGCATCTGTTTTCTACTGTATTTTTTCCCCTGGTCTCTTTTTATAATTTACATCCAAAGCATGAAGTGACAGAATTTGGCAGACTCGGATCTGTACAGTAGAGCTTAATGGTTTTTTAGCAGGGAATAAATAAAGCCCCTCAAGCTTGCTTAGTTCTCACCCATGCACGTGAGCAGGGAGAGGGGGAAGGAGTGTTGTATTTTTCTTGGAAAAAGACCTTTTCGGTTTCTCCTAATCTGGCACCTGGAGGTCCAGCTGTGCTGGCTTGAGGCTGTGTGTAGCCTTGTGCATGGGAAGGATGATGGACAGGCCGCTGTAGAAGTTGAAATGTTTCACGTCTCTACAGGCAATATGTATAGCTATATTTGTGAATAGTGGCAGGGCGCAGTTGGAGCTGGAATTACTCTTCAAACAATGATTTGCCAATAGTGCTGCAGTCTGGGCTGGTTTCTGTTGCGATTTGTGGGGAGGGCCAGCACCGCGTGGATTTTCCAGCTTTGCTTGCTCGGGCTACAGCAGCCATGGAGCCTCTGTGCCTGCCATCATTGCTTCCTGTCTCCATGAGCTGATTGTAAATTATTTTTCCTGGTTTGAGCTCTGCACATGGCCTGGAAATGTGTCACTCTGGTTATGTTTGGCTTGGTCTTCTGCTAATTTATACCAGTTTCTACTTCAATATATTTCCATTATTCAATAGCAGGATTTCTAATTTACTTGGGTATAAGTAGGAGTATTGGGTTCATTACTCCTAATAGTTTAGTAATCTTAATTTATTTTTGTTCTTCAGTCACACAAATGCCAAGGTTAACTTGCTCTTAAACACTTGATTTTCTAGGACATAAAATGATTCCATATTTAAAGAAGAAAATAGAGGACAGTTTTATTCCAGAAAGTGGTCTGGTTCGGGGGATGGTGGGTTTTGTTTGTTTGGATTACAGAACTTAGAAAATGCTGGGTTAATATTTGAGAACTGAAAGATTTAATTTGCCCTCACTGATACTCTTGGATCCTCTGGATTCCTCAGCTGTGGATTGGGAGCTGATATGGAGTGGCACATATTGGCCCAAAATGTTTCCAGTGCCCCTAGTAATAAGTGATTTTAATGGAGAACTTTTCACAGCAGAGGACTCCGAGATATAGTCTGTGCTTTAATAAAGATGCTATGTCTCCACAGTGTACATTAGTCAGTGAGTTAAACAAGCATCAACATTAAAACAGACATTATCCCCTGCAGTGTATTTTCTTAGCGCTTTGTCCATTACAGCTCTCAAATGGTGAGGTTTCTAGTCCTTCCTGTTGGAAACAGCTCTTTTCTAACATTTATTGCAGATATTTTCCTAGTGTCTAGCATAAAATTGTGCTTTCTTCTCTCCTCCTGCCCTCCCCAAATGCTCACTGGAATGCAGTGATGGTGTTTACCATGCATGAACCCCTTGGAAGCAGTTCCTGCACCTTCCTTAGCTGTTCTTTAACAAAGATACATATAATCGACCTTTTAACCTTTCCTCATAAATCAGTCCATCCAGCCCATTAATCACTTCTGTTGCCTTCTTCTGAATTCTCTCCAATTTGTCATCATCCTGTGGCTGGGGACAGCTCGGTGACCACAGCCCTGCACAGAGGTTCAGTACCAGCCCACTGCACCCAGAGATCGGGATTTATTTATTTTGTCCCTCTTTCCTTTTGCTTCATTCCCAGTCAGAATATATCTCCTACCCATTCTGCATAATCACTTCTTTAAAACATTTATGGAGATAATTTGCAGTGTTACAGACCCTCTGTCATTCTCTGATACTGAGTTATCAGAGATTGATAGGGCAAAGGATTGAATGTGACACTTTGTGTCTCTCCCTCCCTTGCTTCCCCTACTCCCCACCGCAAAATAAACTACACAACTCTTCATTTGGTGCATATGGTCATATTGAATGTGAGGAAAGAGGTAGCATTAGAGAGGAAAAAAAGATGCTGAAAATATAATTGCCTAATTGGGAATCCTAAGTAGTGCAGGCAGCAGGGGCGGCCCTGACTGGAAGAAATCAGAGGGTCACTAATTCATACTGCCAACATCCTAATTAGCTGTGCAAATGTAATGTTTATATTGCTGGGGATGGATTACAATATCCATTGTAGAATGGAAAGAAATAAATGAATTGTGTCAGTGGAGCTATGTAGAAAACACTCCTGCCACCCCATTAAACCATGAGAAGTAGCTTAGCTACTAAAAAAAGTTTGTTTTCAGGCTGATGCGCAAGTCTAATTGGGTTTCCAAAGGAAGGAACATGTTTTAATTATTAATTAGAAATCAGAGGAGTAAAAGAGTGGAAATCTGCTTCAGCTGGAGGTTTTGCTCAATGCTGGATTTCTCCTTAATAAGCTGAAACATTCCAGGCCTGCCTTAGTTAGCGGTTGGGTGCAGTGGCTTTACTCGGGGGGTAGACATCTTAATGCTCATGTAATTATCATGTAATTATTTTGTAATGTGGGATCAAAATTTTGCATAGATGGCATTCTTTCACTGAACTTGAAAAATAAAAAAAGTTGTGTTCATTAATGCAGTGATTCAGTAATTTTGGTCTAAGAAGCAGGGTTCCCTCATTCCCCTCCCTATCTCTTTAAGACACAAATATTTTGAAACAGTTTTAGAGATGGTGACCTCGAGATGAATAGAATTATTTAATTTAGATTTTGTTGAATATTTATCAGGTTTCTTGTTGGTAATACTGCCTTTCAACAGAAGTGTCAAGTGGGTTGCAATTATCATCAAAGCTGATAGGTACAAATAAGCAATGATCCTGTCTGCTATCACAGGGTGTGCGGGTTCATAAAGGGGAATTCTTGTGGAAGTCTCTTTCTCCCTATGAATTTTCGTCCCTGTTGCCATTGAACTTCTGGAATCAAAGTTGTTAAAGACTGATAGACTTTGTCAGAAGATGTTAAGTGGATTATGGCCCATCATAATAAATATTCCCTGTGGAGAGATAGGGTATGTTCTCATGAACAGAGAGTATGGAGCTGCCTCTTTTGACTTGTGCTTTCTAGTGCCTAGAAGTACTCTTGAGCAGAGTTCTGCTCTGTTTACAACTGCACACAGCTTGTCAGCACAGATGAAAATGTTATTGGGCCAGTGCTGTAGCTCTTATGGCTGGAAATCACTGGCAGCCTGGATCCAAGCTGAATCACAGGTTAAACCTGACAAGTTAAAGAACATAGCAAGAGCTGCTGGCTCTTGAGTTGCCAGATGTTTGTAGATCCATGTGTGTCTGAAGGAGAACTGCCCATTAAATGTCTCAGCTTTAATAGGAAAAGGGGATGGGAAAGAAGAGCATATGACTCCATATGGCTCCCTCAGTGTGGCAGTAAATCCTTGTGTTAGTGGGGTGCAACTGTGAGGAAATACAGAGCTGTCTCCTGATGTTGCTGTTTCATAGCAAAAAATCCATGGAGGAGATGGGGAGGATATAGCTAATGTGGAGTGGATGGCTTCCTTTGGGGTTATGGCTTCCATGAACTTGTAGATGCAGCATTATAATAAACAAAATTTCTGACTTAACAGAGCAACCATTAACAACATTTAAATTGGTCTTTTTTCATGCATCTGCTGAAATTATTATGTTTGAAAATGTTTGGTTTATATTCACAAAAGAAGTAAAATTTCCTGATTGTGGGCCATTTAGCACCTGTTCCTGCCTATAAGACTCAATATACCTTTTCCAAAACCTTGTTTTAAGAAGGAAAAAGATACTTTCTTAGTTGTTCTTTATCACTGCACCGTGCTGTCCTACCCCTTCTCTGTAGTTTATTTACATGATGTTTAGTTGTAAAGGATCTGACAAAGATAGATACCAGTATCAAGAAGAGGCACTGATTTGTGTTGCTACCAAGAGGTAATTCTGCTTGTGTGAATTGTAAGGTAGCTTTGGTCCCCCCTCCCTACTAACAAAGCTTTCCCTATTAGCAAAAAGGAAACCACCTTCCTGACTTGTATTCTCCCAGCAGAAGTCAGGTTAAGCTTCATAGTGTAGTGGAAGTAACAAGTAATTAAGAATAACAAGCAATTGTGATTAAAAACTCAGAAGAAAACCTTCACTTTCAAGGGGCCATATGCTGGTAAAAGTGCTCCCCAGCTGAACCATATGGATGGGTGGAATGTGGGATCTCCTGCACATTGGGAAGAGGCCGTAATAATTTGTGACTTGACATGTTATTGCCATGTTTCCTTTTGATCATGCCAGACATCCACAGGTCTCTGTCACATCCTTGTAGGAGAATGGACGTGGGTCTCTGCAAACTAAGTATCTTAGTTTCAGAGTTAAAAGCAAGTGTGCCTTTAATTAAAACAAGACCAACTTCTAACAGAAGTTGCCTTGGTCAGATGATGCAGTCAATGATCCTGTCCCCTCCCCTCTCTTGCTGGAACCTGGAAAAACAGTTGCAAGTACCATTTTGAAGGCTGTTTTGCCAAGTGTCTGGCAAATGCTTCATGTCAAAACATCCATCTTTTCTCTCTGTGGGCAAAGAACGAGCCCAACTCACTTCTATCTTCATTGGTCACACAAAGAAGGCTAAACACACCATCCAGTAAAATGCTTTAGCTTCAAAAGTGGAACTGGTCCTTTATTTTGCAGAGGCTGCTTTATCCCTTTGTGGAAAAGGAAGCACAAAGTGCTGCTGTAGAGCAATAATAGAGATGTATGAAGTCTTTAATCAACTTCAGCAGCTTCATGGAGACCTTGCAACAGGGTTTTAGGCTGAGATTCATAGGAGAGTGCACAGTGATATCTTAGAAAGGATCGTGATGACGCCTCGTGTGTGTGTGGGAAGGCACTGCTGACACTGACATCTAATATCTTGAATATATGTTCTGCTGTTGTACCTCCTGGCACAGCCTTGGTGGTTTCTTCAGGAAGCTCATCTGGTTGTGTGGCAGAGGATGTGATTAGCAGCAGTGGCATGTGCCTAGCACTGCTCTGTGATTTGCAGGGGTACTTGTGAGATGCCTGAAGGGTGTTTATGCTCATGTCACCATTATCAGTAATCAACTCTTATTGATTTTTTCACAAGAAATCAAAGTTATTTTATAGGAAAATATTATTGAGTTTTCTCTTTGATCGATGGATTTTTGATTTCTAAAACTTGCAGCAGCTTAGAAGCTTTCTTACTTTTTGTCCCCCTGTGCTTCAGCACACACATAAACCCATCTTTGAACTAGTCTGGGAAGTGTTTGACATGGAATATTTGCTGATGTATTGTTTTTCTTCCTAAGCCATCAGTGGAATAACTTGCTGCTTCCTTCTTGCATGAAAAAGTTGGCCCACCTCAATCACCCTTAGCACCAGTGGACCCCAACCCAGCCAAAATAACCTCCATATCTGACTTGCATGCAGGCAGCATCAAGTTTGGGAGGTCAGTAGTATGGTTTGCAAGTTCTTGCATTACACATTATCAGGAGAAATGTTTTTAATGGAATACAGAGTCAAATACAATCAATAAATTCAGGCCCTATGGGTACAGGTTTAGGTATTGTTTATTCTTCCTTGTTTAGAGAAGCTTTTGCAGTCAGCTACCCTGCAGTGGGCTAATGCTGGCTGGCTGCCAGATGCCCACCCAGCTGCTCTCTCTTCCCAGCCTCAAGAGGACTGGCAGAGAAAGTAAGATGAAAAAGCTGAGCTGACATAAAGACAGGGAGATGGCTCAGCAATTACTGTCATGGGCAGAACAGACTCGATTTGGGGGAAACAAACTTAATTTTCCTTCATGCCCCAGGAGTGCTGGGCAGTGGGGGGTCATGGCCAGTCCAGTGATGGTCAGTCAGCGGTGGGTCTGTTGTGGAGCCAGCTGTATCCAGCACAGGGCAGCCCCTGACCCCTTCTCACTAAGCCCCCCTGCAGCCCCAGAGCCCAGGCTGGCCAGCACACCCAGCCCACACTCACATTTCCAGCCTGAGCTGTGTGTGCAGCACGGCCCGGCCAGCCTGACCCCTGCCCTCCAAGCAGATGTCTCCAACTTTTCTTGCCCGCTGTCAGGGTAAGTAAGTGATGGGCTCTCACATGAATGTTGATCCTGAGCCTGGCTTGTGGAGGTCCTCTTTGATGTTTTATTTTGGCTACTTGCCAGGGGGTCCAATTTTTAAAGCACAGGGGTAATGATCAGATTATTTTTATTATCCCTGCTTCAGAATTCACTGTTCTGCAGACATCGTTTCCTGCACTCTTGCTGGGTAGCAAAATGTCCCCAAGAAGGACACGCCACCAGATGCAAGATCTGTTTCTGTGTTGCTGGGAGGAATAACACAAGGGCTGCAAAAGTTGCCTGGCTGTTCAAATAGTAATGTCACAAACTGTGGCTTGCTCTTCACTGCTTTCCTCATTTAGCCATCCCAGAGCACTGTTTGGAAACAAGCACAATGCACCTGGTGGGTTAAGAAAAGCCTTCCTTGCTTTTGTTCTGGATACCTGGTGATGTGTGTGAGCATGTTGTGGTGCAAGAGTAAGTGTATGTTGTAGAAAAACTCAGCATAGGATTAATACCTGCCTGGAGGTTTCTATGTACTTAGGTGGGAAATTCAGCCTTATCAATCATTCTTTGTGTTCCACTCTTCAGAATAAGTACCATTCAGATTTGTGGGCTGCCTAATTTATTAATCTGAGTAAAAAGAAGACAAAGATATATCTGATTCATTGAATGTAATCTTTTGGGCAGATCAGGAAGATGAAGAAAAATACTGAGCGCTGGCTTGGAATAGAAATCTTCAAATATTATCATTTGATCTAGAAATAAACTGGCAGAGCACAAAGGTTGCCTACATTTAACATTCATAGCATTTTACTACTAGATACAGTGCTTACCTCAGATGTCAGAAAATAAGAGACTTTGCACAAAAGCTGGGTTTTATTCATTTTGTGACACTCTTCCTAATGCTACCCAAACCAGCATGTGTTGGTCTAATTGCCCTTCTGTATCTCCATTTTTATATCACTGTAAGTCTTTGGAATTTGGAAATTCTTGATTACCATGTGTACTGTAACATTTGAAACTGTGCTTGAGCCTAACTGTATTTTGATGTCCCTGCTTGCTTTAAATGGCAGAAGCACTGAATATAAATTAGAATATATTAGCATTTTGCTGACTTAAAAGATGACATTTATTGTGAGGCATAAAGAGTTAATCTTAGACTTTTAGCTCTGAGCTTACTTTATTGAGCTTCTGCATACACGTGTTAATTTTCTCAGATGAGGGATAATGGATGTCACTTGAGAAAACAATACTGATTTGGGTTCTTTCATAGTTTGTGGGTTTATGTCCCACATGGTATAGAAGCAGGCTCTGGGAGATTGCCTGAAATATGCCTGGCCTCTCAGCTGCACTAAAAATAATTCCTGCTTCCCTTATTTCTAGAAGTAATTCTGAGATGCTGCAAACCTTTACCAGCTCCTTGTTTATGAAAGAATTTCTCTTCAGCTTTCATATAACAATAAGGGAATGGTCTTTAGGTGTGACTGTTGTATTTCCTTTGTAAAAATGCATGTGTGTTGTGGGTTTTCTTTTTGTTTTGTTATAAAGCATTCTTGATTGGGTGACCTTTCTTTGAGAGCAGCAGTTCACATTGAATTTTGGCAAAATGGGTTTGATCATCCTTGCTTTACTAAGCACTAGCACCTAGATGACAGTAATTCACTCTCTAATACCCCCACAAAACCTATTTATGCAGAATTTGACATGATTTGCAGTCTCTCTAAAGGAGGAATATAGGACTTAAGCAGTACCTAGAATTATTTGTTTGACCTCCGTTTAAGTTATTGGAAGTATTAGGCTCTTCAGACAGCTAACCTGTCCTCTAACCTGGCACTTAGCACCTTATACCAGAGCTGCACTATCAGTTCTGTGGCATTCGTGTGTCTCCTTCCTAACTTGAAGGTGAAAATTGCAAGGGAAATTGCTGCCCAGCAATGCAGTTTCAGGCAGCCAGTTAAATTGATCTTAGTAGTGATAATAGTCCAATGTAAGGCAACACAATCACAGCCTCTTTATTAATATTTGCTGACCACTGTCCATTTGAACTGTAACACGTTGCCTGTGAATGCCAATGAGAATCCCAGTGTCAGGGTACCCATTTGAGCTTTGTGATCTGCAGTACATACAGGTACAGAGGTGTTATTTTATTTGTTTGTTTCTGGAAACAGAAAAATGCTGGCAGCTAATAGATTCTAGAGATGTTTTTTTTCCAACACCAATTTTAAAGAAGTGTGTGAATGGAAAAATTAGTTTCTGAGAATTCAGATAACATCTGCATTAATATGGTATATTGTAAGGATCATTAATGTTCAGAGTATATTATCAGGTGTTTTCTAATGCACTTTTGATGAGCTGTAATGATGCTTGCTGTAGTGTTTTTTCATCTCTACTCTCCCTCCCTTTTTTTTTCTGCTTGATTGTAATAATGACTTAACCCAGGTGGTAGACTCTATCCAGAAAGTGCCCAAGGGAAATATTATTCCCTAGTACCAGCAAACATCACAGATAGTCATTGAGTTCACTATGAAGTTTCCTCAGGAGGGAAGATCTTGGATCTCCCCTTGGGTATCTGGACCTGCCCCACATTTGCAGTGTAATAATCTGGCTTTGGGATGAGATGGAGAAATGGCAGAGAGAAACAAGATGAAAAATGTAAGTGGAAGGGAAGGAAAATGACTTTTGAAATGACTGCTTTTTGTTAGAATATAACCTGTCATAGATTAAGGTCCTGGAAAGTATTTGGATCATTTTGAGATTATTAATAAAGAGCACAGTGCAGTTTCAAGTGACAAGGATGAGTGCAAGGATAGAGATTCTTCCCTTTGGATATCTCAGGGTATTGGTTGGTTATGATCCTGCTAGAAAATACTTGTTTTTTGGATATGACTGATATTTGTCCTTAATATTTGTCTTTTGTAGCTCTCTTAATCTGCATTATCAGCCAGGAAATGTGTTTTAGAGCTCTGGTTCCCTGGTCCTTGTTATGCCACCCAGTTGCACAGAACAGCAAGCTTTAAATAAATGTCAAGGATGTGCTGTAGCTTTGTCAGGTAGACAAGGTGCCTAAAAGTGAAAACCTGAAAATGCAGGAAATGGTGATAGAAAAATACTACACATGATTTTCAACTGAGCAAAGTCTTTGTAGTAGTGGGTGTGCAGAGTGTCTGGTATCACTCACTGTGTGCCCTTAGGATTTACTGGCAGTAGCCAGCACAGGCGCCACAAGCAAGAGGAAATCACACTGGTTGTTCAAAAGATGGTCTCTTGTAAGTTTACCAGGTCTACATGCATGTGAGAAGAAGGGGCTTCTTTGTTTTCTTGTTTTTTCCAAATCTCTGTTTCATTGTTTGTAGAAGAATTCAAAAATAAAGTACCCAGGAAGAAAATTATGCTGTTAGGTTGCTTTTGGCTATTTTATATTGAAAGCTATACTTTGCAAATGTAATCTGTAGCAGCAAACGGTGTACAAAGGAAAAGGAGTCATGTTGTTGCACACAACATTTTTCATTTTCTGTATGAAAGCTTGTTTAAATAATTTTGTGCCCTCCCCTTTTCACTGCCTTTCTTAGGCAGCTGAGTGCATGCCCCTGTCAGCCCAGGGCCATGCATGTGGTGTGGGGAGACCTTTCACAGCAGAGGGGGCTGCAGGGAGGCTCAGGCAGCTCCCCCAGCAATGGCTGTTTTGCCTGGGACGGGTTTTCTTTGAGGTTGTACTTTCTGAAATGCTTTGTACCAATCCACCCACATCTGCCCCCTTAAAATTCTCCATGGATGGGGCAGGACTAGAAGGGCACTCTGCAAGTCTCCTAAAATGGAAATGAAAAACCTAAGTGATATCTGGCCCAAAACTGTTTTAGATTTCCCTTGGAAAAAAAGAGGCTTTTTAGTGGTCTTTTACTTCTGGGAGCATGGTTTCCCTCCCCAGCGAGATGCATTTTGTGTCAGCTGTTTCTATATTAAAAAAAGTCTCCTGAAATAACTGCTTTTGGCTTGCCAGCATCTGGCAGCCCTCTCCTCCTGAAGCAGGCACCACCAAGGTCCCATGTGAGCAGGAAGGGCCCCTCTCCCTGTATGGCCCCTGCAGAGAGGGGGTGCCTGGGGTCACAGGTGGGGCAGCCCAAATGGATTGCACTGCGCCTGCTTCTGATGTGCCTGGCCCGTGCTTGCACACCACGATTAAATTTCTGCTCTTGTCAGTCCATTAAACCTCCCAAAGTGATTTGTTCTCCCCAGAGAATCGCAGAAGAGGGGGTGGGAAGGTAAAAAGAGAAAGGAGAAAAATAAAGAAGGGCTGGCAGGAGGAGAGGACAAACCAAAAATGAGTAAAACAGAGCTGCTGAATCCCATAGCCAAGTATTACATTATAGACTCCCAGTCTGGATATAAACAAAATGTTTCCTTAGAGCAGAACTGCATCCAAAACTTAAAAAAAATATTTTCCAGAGGTGAACCAGACATGCTCTGTCCTGCCTCAGGAGCAGGAGGAGGTGACTGACCTCTGGCACCTCTCAGCCCCCAGCCCTCTCTCTGCTCATGCCCCCTTTGCAGGGCCAGCAGGATGGTTCTGAGGGGTTGCTTGTGTTGCACAGCTGGATTCTGGGTGATTCCAGCTGCCCAGGGCAGGTACCTGGCTGGCCTGGCCTCTGGCTCCTGCAGCAGCTGCACCTCTGGGTGCTCTGCTGGGTGCTCTGCGCAGCTGCCATGTGCCTCGTGGCCCTGATGTGAGCAGCCAGCTTTGCTGATGTATTTATTGTGGGACACTGCCAAGCTGGGTGGGTTTTGCAGGCTGCTGGTGAGGCTTGACACAGCTCAGTGTCACAGTGGCCACCATGCAGTGGCTTCCCTGAGTGTCCCCCCAAGGGGGCTGAGGACAGAGCAGGACAAGGCTGAGTCTCTTGATGGGTTTCAGGACACTCAGCTTCTTGGTTTTGAGGAGTTCATATGTCTTAAAATATCATCCAGCTAAATGAAACAAAAAATACCATGCCAAAAGAGCACAAATGTTGTCACCAAAGTTAACAGAAGTAAGGAAATTAATACTTATAGTTGACCTCCAATACCTAGGCACAGTGGGGTGTAGCAAGGAAGTAGTTAGAAAGGCACCATGGTGAGCCTTTGCAGTGAATTACCTGATTTTTATTAACTTTCTGACAACCTCAGTGAATTTCCTTTCTTTTTATGAAGTGATTAAAAAACCTAATCAGATCGTGTAATTAAAATATATAATTGCACAATCTCAGAGTTTTTCATAATTACTGTACATGGTAAATATTGTTACCTGATAGCACTTTGCACAAAAATTCTGATGAATTTGATGGTTAGGTGTCTGATTTCCAGTGTTTGCAATGGAACCTCCTCCAATGGCACTAGATAGATTGTAAAATGTTTTAAAATGGAAAATATAGTGAAGCTCTAAAATAATGACTCAGTTGTCCTTTTTTAAAGCTTTTGTACATATTGGGCAGCTGGTAAGTGTTGACATGGTGTGTTTCTGTGCATTTATAATGGCTGTTTCCTTCACGCTCACACTTCTGCTTCTGTTTTGTTAGGCACCACCCGCTGGAAAATGGGTGTTTTGATACAAAGCAACACAGTAAGAAAAAAATCGGATCAAATCCAGCATCTCAATTCCAGCCAAAGAACTGAATTAAAATGAAGTCCCTCTTAAGCCTGTGACTTCAGGGTAGACATGATATTGCGGCCTTCCTGATGTCAGGTAGCTGGGGGGCCCTGGACTATGGTTATGTTCATAGAAAATCCAAAGCTGCAAGGTATGATAATCCTAAATAATGGGAAAATTGCAACCCAAAACCAACCAAACAAAAAAAAGGTTGTATATATGTCTTTAAAATCAGCTCTCAGGTGTGAGGAAGCCGTTACTGAGTTTTCATTCATTTGTCCAATCTTGTTGGTTTTAGAAAGGTGAGATGGGCTAAAGATCTTATTTTAGACAGCAGCACAGTTTATTTGTGGTCAGAAAACTCTTCTGTCATGAAAATTTTTGCCTTATTGACCAGAACTAAAATAAATTTTAGAGAAGCCTTGAGAAAGCATGTAAAGAATACATGAATTGTATCAGGGGAGCCTTGTTCTCTCACCCTCCTGTGGGAGACACCAGAGCTGCCCAGTCTGTGCTCCTGTCTGGGCAGGGAGCTTGGGCTGTGGCTCTGGGAAGGGCAAAACCAAACAGATTGCAGGGAGGTGGTGAGGGGTTTTCATTATTTAGGTGTATTTAGGACAGTAGGCTTATTGCAAATGAATCTGGTCTGAGCTTTAAAACACTTCGTGTTGTTTATGAAAACAATAGTTTTCATTTCTATGGTGGGGGTGTGTGTGTTGTCAGCCATTAATTGACTGGAGATGTTTTTTTAACACATCTGGTTTTGGAGGTACAAGTGTGTCTTTTAAACCTCTGATGCCTGATTTCCTAGAGAGATCTTGGTTGTTTATTTTTTATAGAGTCTTTTGCTTTTTCTGTTTTGACTTTTTGACCATTTTTCCTGTGCAGAAAATGTGCCCCTACCCTAAACATCCACCTCCAGCTTCCACCCATGTTTAACTTAGGGGATTCTTCTGTAGAAAGCCTGTACCTTTCTGTAAAAAGCCTTGCTGTACCTTTAGTGTCAAGATGTACTTTTGGAGGGTAAATTCAATCTCTCTCTCCCCACGGCCTCCTCATTCCTTTTACTGAGTTGTTAACATTCCCAGATACTTTTTTGTAAGTATAACCAGTCCTCATCATGTGGGTAAAGTTAGAGAGAAAGTTATTGACTATAACTTTTCCCTTTATTTCATTTAATTCTCTGATATCAGTGCCAATGTCTGTGTGAGACTGCTCTCAAATGGAAGGAGTGCTGTTAGCGAGTTGTTGGGGAAACATACTTGTTTGCAAATGCCAAGACATTTGCTGTCCTTCTTTCTCTTCAGGGATAAATTGAGATGATTCAGTGTACACTCCAACCCTAATTTTAATCCCACTTAAACAAATAAATGTGCCCTGCACCTTTCCTTGTTGTAAATTCACTCATGTGTCTGTGGCCAAGGCACAGAGACAGTTACTAACTAGAATAAATCATACACATTTTGTGGGTAATTCACATTTTGTGGGAAAAGCTGCATTGCTAGTTAAACTAGAGCCATCTGAATAGAGAAAATGAGCACCTTAGACTGTAAAACAATTCAGGAGGAAGGTGTCTCTGCTGCAGGGGACTTTGAGGAAAGTGCCCCTGTTCTGGTCTGTGGGCAGTGTGGTGCTTGCAGCTGGGGCTGGGAGCACAGCAGGGATGGAGGGGAGGTTCCTGCCAGGCTCTGCATGGCTCCTGGCAGGAGGGCAGCAGGGCTGGAGGGGCTCTCTCTCCTGCTTGGATTCGCTCTGGCTCCCCAGCTGCGCTCCCCCCTCCTGCCTGCCTGCACTGATGAGCATCCTCCCTACGGGAGGCTTTCTCCGGAGCGTGGTCGCTGCTGACTGACAACCTGAGAAGCCTCTAAAGAATTCAGAGATTCTTTAAAGTCATTTAGAGATTCAAAAAGTCTCTCACAAACTTGTGGTGTAGGAGATGGGGCACAGCCTGGGCTGCTGTCAGTGCTGGGTACCCACAGGAGAGGGATAACCAGTGACATTGAGGCGCTTGCAGTGGGCACCACGGGGCTCATCCCCTGCAGCCTGAACGGGGTCTCAGCAATGTTGGGCATGGGATCCCTCCTTGAGCTGCACCAATGGAATTGGGAGCTTGAGGAAAAGAGACCTCGGCTGTTGCCACAGCTTTTCTTTTGAGCGCCTGCGAGCGCAGTCGCACGATTTGTCATCGGGCCCTTCAGTCAAAAGGGCAAAGATGTGTTGGAAGCAGAGAGCAGCTTTTGGTGGATGGTTTTGTTGTGTGGTGCAGTGCAAGTCCTCAGATCACAGATGCCGGGTCACTGACGGTTAAACTTGAAAGGATTCTCATGCAGCACATTTGTTGTAGGGAACCGGGTGGCAAATGCGTCTGTTTGCTTGCTCGTTTTAAAAGGCTCTTCTTGTTTAAAATGGTGGGTACTGTTAGGAAAAAAGAAGTAGCATTACCATACAGCGCAGAATACATGTCTCTCCTAGGCAAGCCATGCTGTTTGACTTTCATCTTGCATAGTAAAAATCCTATAGTTATTTTCTTTTTAAGCCTTTCAGTTATTTCTGTCAGGTATTGATAAGTGGAGAACTTCCTTCCTACCTCTGTTTCATGCAGGTCCCCTCAGGCCAGTTACAAACATTGTGCAGATTCATGACCAATGTTTATGATAATCAGGAATGTGTTTCATATTCACCAGTGTGCTGTTACATTTGTGGGTGCTCTTTTTAAATTTTAAATGAATTAATTTCTTAAAAATTGTTCACTAACAAACCCAAAGTCTTAAGTAATTGTACTTTGCCCTAATGCACACCATCCTTAAGGAATGGGAGATTTACTCAGCTGGAGCAAACCCCATTTCCAGTCTTGAGTCAGATGGAGCTGGCAGCTCCTTCAGCTCCAGGGATACTCACTGGAGTCACTGGGGCACACAGACCCCTCCAAAGCCAGGCAGATGGAGGCCTTGAGGGGCTGCACTCACCAGACATGGAAGTTGTGATATTTGCTTCATTTCCATTCATGGTGTTTGCATGAAATCTTAATTCTGAATTCACTAAAGGGACAGGGAATACATGCACCTTTCTGATAATATCTCTGATAGAACTGGCTATATCTCATATTTATGTCACTTGAATTTTGAGGAGCGTTGAGTAACTGCTGTTCCTATTGAATTCAATGGGATTTCTGTGAATACAAAACACATTTGGAAGTCCGAACAATAATGTGTGTGCATAGCTATAAAACAGATTACTTGATACTGTTTGTCACATGTAATTTACTTTTCTTCCCCTCTTCTTTGAAGGCAGAATAAAATCTGGATGTTGTTGGCTTTTACTGTTTGTTTATTGCTGAGTAATTTCAGCCAACATGTGTTTTTCACCATTAAGTCTATTCATCATGAACATCAACCCATTGAGATTGAAATTGCGTCACAGTTTTCCCACCTAGATCAAAATGAGAGTCTGGAACAGCCTCCTTTTTAACTTAACAAGCTGGTTTTATTTTCTCCTGCAACTTGCTCTAATAATATGACCAGCTTGAAGTTCCTCAGGCTGGAAAGCTTGGCAGTAAAGTTCTGTGTAGGGCAGAGGATGAAATATAAGGTTTTTCTCAGGTTTGAAACATGGCAGTTGTCTTCTCTTCTACTGAGCACTGATGGAAAATACTAATTTAGAAGCAGAATTCTGTTCTCTGGAAAGTACTTATCATCTGTTAGAGACAGAGACTGCAAAGCCATTTTCTTACAGGTCAGGTCACCACATAATATCAGTTGAAGATCACATCACAGAAAGCCATCCTAGCAATGCAGTCAGTTCTGGTGACCTCAGCCAGAGGGCACAGAGCATTTTTGGTCCATTTTCTCACTTCTAGTGGTTCTTTTGGCTCACAGCTGATTCATGACAGAAGAGTAGAAACAGCTCTGCAGAAATGGAAAGGCCACTCTAGTATTCTCTACCAGCACAGAAGCAGATCGCCATTTGTCTTAGTAGTGACAGCAGCTTATCAGAGAACTCTTGGCAAAGCTGTCTTTGTCCTAGTTTGCCACTGCCCCAGTTTTAAAAGCACTTGCTTCTCCAGACTGCTGCCCACACCATCAAAATGAGCTCTGACTTGATTCTGCACAAACTGAATATCCTGTGGGAAAGAAAGTGCTGCTTGTCTTTGTCAGTGCTGACTTTCAGGACTCGCTGCTCACTGTGCAGGATATGACCCTTAAATGAATTTTATGAATGAGCTAAATGGATTGTAATTGATGACTTCACTTGAAAGTACAATGTGAAATCATGAAAACGAGCACAAGAAAACATTAAATTAAATCATACCAATCTGGTCCATTGGTGGAGAAAAGTCTGTCTCTCTTTACTTTCAGCTTTGCATTCAGGGAGTTTCTGCAAGCAGCAGCTAGTCTGTGTTGCTGGTGCTATGGTTATGAACTGAGGGAAAGAGCTTGGGCTGAGTCTGTGTGACCGCACGTGCCTGGGGGTGCTCAGCAAAACAGCCTGAGAACAGGCGCCTGCTGTATTTGAGAGCTGCCTGATCAGATGGGAGGGAGGAAATCATAAATCTAGGAAATTCATCTCATGCATTTCATCCCACCAGAAAGGCTGTCCCCTGGCCGCATTTCCACAAGCAGCTCAGTCTCAGTCTCAGGTGTGGGAGCACCCTCCCTGCTAACAGCAGCAAAACACATGGAAGGGAAAACATCTCTATACAGAGATGAGGAAATGCATGAAGTGATGCAGGTATTGCAGAGAGCTGCACAGAAGCTGATCTTCCACTGCTCTGGGCTGGATCTTTGGCTCTGCAAAGGGGCGGTGCAGGGCCCAGGGCTGGCCTCACTCGTGGTGTGACAAGCTCAGGCTCTGCAAAGCTGCTGTGAGGGCTGCTCAGATCACTGCAGCCACCCTGCTTGCATCCCTATGCTTAGATAAAAAAGAAAGCTCTTAACTGCTGTGTGTTGTCTCTTTGTTTTGCATAATCAAGTGTTGAAATCGTGATAAATGTTGACATCAAGTAGCCAGAAGTGCAGAATATAATTGTGTAAGGCCAATGAGGTCATGTGAAGTTTGTGCTCTGGCTAACATAATATGTAGAAATATTACTAACAATTAGCATAAGTATTGCCGTTTATTATAACTAATTTTACAACTAATTATTATAAGTAATAATTATTCTACTAGGATTTTTTTCCTGAGGGCTTTGTCATTCCTAATGTTTGAAAGTTGTAGATGTTGTAACTGAAACCCTAATTCTGTAATATTCTCTCAATGTGACTGTTGCATCCATGTGCATCTGTGTGACTCCATATACAGTTTTGTTCTTTTACATCTGTCTTACAACGTGCCCTTTTGCTAAATGCTCTGTAGGCATCAAAGCAGGCAAGAATGACACAGGACCCTCTAGGTAGCAGGGGAAGCAGAAGCAGCAAGCTATTAAGATCTTCCTGTTATTTCATTGATGATTTTGTAGGTGTCATCTTCTAATCTCATTTTAAAAAGACTGAATGTGCATTTGAATAATTCTGAGGAGAAAATTGCTAAGAAAAAAATATATATAATCCTACCATTTTGGTAGGAATAGGGTGAGTTATTATTGATTCACAGAGCACGACAAAACATCACTGCATGAATTAGCAAACAGCTGTTTCTAATTTGAGTTTAGAACTGTACACAGAGGAACTTGTTTTAGTGTTCACTCCTTTCATTTATAATGAATTTTAATTACCGCTACAGGTGAGAAAAATGTAGAAACAAGCTTGTATCTTGTGGAAGAAACAAAGGAGAGACAGATGCTAACAGATTTACAGTCTGTGATAAAAGGAATGTTTTGGTACACTTTACATGTAATTAGAGTGCAGCTGTTTTCAGTCCCAAGTCCATGATGCACAGCAGAATATAGTATCTGCTGCTTTTCCAAAGGGAGTAAAGAAAAACAGTGATTCAACTCTGAAAGCATTTAGTTTATTCCTAGATCTAACATAAAACTTTCTCCTCCAGCCCTATTATGCCATTTATCGAAGCATGAAATAACTTACTTAATGATATGTTAATTTTTTGTTACCAGCAAAATACAGACTGTTTGACATAAGGAAAAATAATGTTAAAAATAACATTTTATCATCTGCTCAGAATTATGGATCACCCTGTCGATGGTCATTACTGAGCCTTGATATCTCTGCTAATGGGAGACAAGGGCTCAGGCATGCATTACTCTGCCTTAACAAGTTTCTGTATATCAGCTAAGCTTCAATAGACATCTTTGTGTGTACTTTTAACTTGCAGTATAAAAAAGACTAATTAGATGTATCTTTGATCACTACAAAAAGGTTTAAACAAAGACAGCAAGGTTTAAACTGTCTATGTGTAACAGTTTATCTGTGGCACACATCCCAGCAAGTTTAGTGTTTGAAATTCTGCACTACATCTTGTGCTGATTTTGTATTCTAAATACAAAGTTACTCTCTGCATGAGAAGAAAAATCAGATTATATATACTTTCCATTGAGCCAGACGTCTTTCTTGCTTTTTAAAAAAATCACTATAAAATGAATTGCAGTACAAAGCTGAGAAAGTGGGAAAAGAGTCACTAACCTTTGGTAATTTAGTCCAACAAAAATGCTTACCTCATAAGCATGGGATTAGGTATAACTGAATTTTTCTCAAGTCAGGGATAATAATGAAAGCAATGCCTGTGGTGCCACTTACATTAGCACCTCTTAGCCTTTTATCCAATTTCATGTTTGCTTTGAACATTTTATACATAAATAAATATATATATATATATATATATATATATATGTAAAATAGCATAGTGCCTTAAAATACAGAACTCTGATCTGTTTGGTGAAGAAGCTGATATCACTAATGTGTGAAACTCTGTGTAGAGTTCTTCAGAGCAGTGTGGACTTCCCAGGCCTTCCTCCCTGCCTTGGTTAAGGGTGGGTTAAGCAGCTCTGGGGGACAGTTGCATGATATTTTTTGAGGAATAATTATAAATAAGTTGCAGAAATCCTCCTTCTCTCATTTAGTGAAGCGTGCTTGAGTGTGCAGTAGTGCTGGGTGTCAGTCACAGCCCAGCAGTGACAGTGCCATTCAGAGCTAGATGCAGTGTCAGTGTACAAGGACTTGCGTTGCCACAAGGGCTGGTGGGTCACAGTCCATTATTGCCTTCTGTGACACAATGAACAGAAATGTTCACTGAAGCTAACAAATTCATAAAAAATTGAGTTTGGAATATTATTGGTACTTCTAATTATTTCTTATAACTGTGAAGGAAATGTGCAGGAAAATGGGACTAAACACTCCAACAAGAAGCTGTCAGAGTGCACTGAAAATGTTGAGCTTAAAACATTTGCTATGTAAACTTGATTTGCATTCTTTCACACCAGCACTGCAGTGTAAATGAGCAGCGTATGCTATGTGAGGTTCTTACTATAATCCATTGTAATGATCTATCCCTGGCTTTAATACATAGTGCAGCAATGCAAAATTTGCTGTAACCAGTGCTGAGGATTTGTCAGTCCTCAATCCCAGTGTTTTATTCTCATAGTTAAGCATCTGCAATAATAATAATTATTGAAATTGATAGCATTTCTATTGGACTTTCCATCTGAGGATGTCTCAGGGTTTTCACAGCGATACAGAAGTAAGCCCTACAATTTGCCCTTGAGAAGCAGATGGCTTTTTGCTATTATGGAGATGAGGAACTGAAGCACAGTTCAGAAGCGTGTCTTATGATGCCAAGCTTGCAAGCTTGTTTTCAAAAGTTACTTTTTTGGGTGCAAGAATTCCATCAACTTTTAACACCTTAAAGCATTTTCAGTGCTTTGACCATCTTTAACTTGTGTATCATGGAGGGACTCAGAGAGAACCAGAAGTCTGAGCTTAAACAGCAATCCTTCCTTCAACAATTAATTTCAGGGTTTTGTGTTTGTTAATTTAAGTATTTCTCTTGTGTACTAGCTCTGTGCTAGAGGAATAAACCTGATAGAATAAGATCACATTCTAAATCTGACCTCCTTGGTTTATTGTCCCGTATGGAGATGCCTTCTGGGCTCAGGAGGGGAGTCTTAAAGATGTTCCTTTGGCCAGATCCTGGATTTTTCTGATGCCTGGGGCTGGTTGTGGAGGCTCTCTTGAGCTCCGTGGTGCTCAATCTGTGCTGGTGGCACTGGGAGGAACTGGCCTGCTGTGGTGCCCAGGCCACATTGCAGTGTGCCCGTGCTGTGCAGGGATCACAGAGGCCCTGGGGAAGAGCCCCCTGAGCTCCCCACGTGTAGGGGAGACAGACTGGGGGGATTTTTCAGTGGAGGGGGACCCAGTGATACTCTGTTGGTGAACAAGAGTTTTAGGCAAGGACAAATTTATTTTTTTTTTCAGGTCCAGGCCAGCAAATGTGATCTCTGTGTATGCGTTTTGTTCTTGAAAGGAAAAGGAACCAGCTGGGGGTAGCCTGGGTTTGTGCGCTTCCTGCCCAGGAATGTGGCCCCGAGGGCTGGGGGAGCTGGGGGAGCTCAGCTGGGGAGCTGAGCAAGAAAATGAAGCTCTGCTCAAAGTTCAGCAGTAGTGAGCTGTTTCCAGCTACCTGTGGGCAGGGACATGGGAAGGTGTTTGCAGGGATTGTGAAATTGTGTCTGGTTGATTATATTTCTATTAGCAAAATAACTCTGGAATAATAGATATATCAATGTCAGCAGTGTATGCTGAGATGGCAGTGCTGCTTACTCCTGGCAATCTGTGATGAGCCATTTGTCTCCCTTCTAAGAGAGACCACATCTTTTTAAAACTTCATTTTATTGTTTTAGCTTCATGAATATGTCTCTGAACTTGGCTTGTGTTATCTGGAAGATAAATAGAGAATGAAATATGATTTATACTACATTTTGGCCAAATTGTTCTTCTTAGAAGGAAAAATACATTTATTGAATGCATTGAGGCTGGAATTAGCTCCTCGCTGATGATGATAAATGCTTGCAGTCCTGTAAACGTGCTGAACATTAAGTTGCTAAATTACTGTACCACTTTGAGATTGATTATCAAGAATGGCCCTTTAAGCTTCATGACCTGCACATATATCCTGAGGACTACTGGCATCCTGAAGCTTCCTTAATGCTCTTTTTTTTCCTAATTAAACTTTTTATTGAATTTTCTTACCCTTTTAATACTTGTTTTGATTCTCTTATGCGCAAATGACAAAAGCCTTGCACCAGCCATGTGATTCTCTATTTTAGAACAGTCCCACTTTGCAGGATTAGCCATTTTAATGACTTTAATCTCCTTTTTGAAAGTGATTTTTCTCATTCTGCTACATTCCTTTGATTGCATTAATGTAGAATTATTATTCCAACCATCTTTGCCAGACATGTCATACCACATCTAAAATATATCTTCCCACTAAAATATTACTGTGTAAAATACCTTAGAATTTTCTCCTCAGTTCATTATAGGTCTTTTCTTCAATTTAATATGGCAAGTTAAAATTAACAGGGCCATTATTCATTCATCCCATAAAGAGATTAATGATAATGAGTTTTTCCTAATTTCTTCAGTTTAGGTGTTCAGTAATTTAGTATCTTGTTAGTAAGAAATCCAGGTAGGTTGTTTCTGGTGCCTAAAGTTTCTTGTAAAATTCTTTTTGATCTGTAAAAGTATGAGAAAATGCTGGAATAAAAAGAATCAAGAAATTAAACATGAAAATTGGTAAAAGGTCCAACCGAAGCTAACAAAATGAGACAATATTTGCATTCTATGTAAACACTTCCATTTTATGACAAATCCAGCTTTACAACCTGAGAAATGTTATTTTTCTAAAATCCAAATTATATTAGCAAATACTGTGTGCTTCACTCACAAATATTAATACCAGCTTTCTTTGATTTTGTTTTCTGAATAGCCCAATATGTTTGAAGAGCAGCGGCTGGAGGGGAACTGGCTCTATTTGAATGTTAGACTGTGTTTTGAGATAGATCTGTTCATTTCAGAGGAAAAAGAGACTTTCTAGAGATTTGTTCAGTTTGCGTGGTGGGCCAATGTAATGGTTGGCATACGTGCATATGGATGTAAAAAAGTTAAAGCAGTTGGCCCGGCCTGTGTTAGCCCTGGATTTGGCCCATGGCATCTCAGGTTTCCAGCCGAACAATGGAGCTTTATTCGGTGCAGGCGTTTGGAGAGCTCGGGCTTCTCTCGGCGCAGCCCTTCCTGTGTGCGCCGCCGCTCCGCGCACGGCACGAGCAGCCCGGCTGCGAGAGGGGGGAGATTTCAAATGCACGTGTTTCCACAAACATCTCTGCAAACAGACACGTAAAATTATTATAATTACAGCCAGTAAGCCCGAGGAGTAACTAGCAAATGCTGGGGTGTTTTTCCTCTTGTTGTTTTTCTCCTCTCTCCCCCTCTCCGCAGACAGCAGCAGCGGCACAAACGCAACATGTGCTGCCCTAGTTCAGGCCCAGCATCCCCCTCGTGCTCCCCTTTGTCTCCTCGCCCCTGGAGGAGCCCAGCTGGTGAGAGGAGGGAATTAGGCAGCCCTGAGCTACCGGCACCTCCCCGGGGCCCCTAATCCGGGGGGCGGGGGCCGGGGGCTCCCCGGGGGCTCCGCAAAGCTGTGCTGGCAGCGCGGTGGGCGGCGGAGGTGGCTTAAATTGGGAACATGAGGCTTTGTTGCAGCTGCAGAGACAGAGCCGTTCGTGGTCGGGGGAGTGAAGCCTGAGAAAAGTTTACATAAAAATCAGGAGCTCCTTGTCTGTGTTTTAGGCTTGGGCTCCGCCAGATTTGGAGGAGCTAGTTGAGCGCAAAGACCGTGAGCATCTTGGAAGCGCGGATGCTCGCTGAGAGTCGAGGTGCATTTCGGGAGCAGGAAGAAGCTCAGTTCTTGGTGTCCAGCATCGCTTTGGAGCAGGAGGTTTAGATAAACGGGGGAGCAGAGCTCTCTGGGGTGCAGAGAGCAGACGCCTGACGTGGAAAATAGACACCCCCATCATGCGGGAAAGTTGTTTGGGGTGTGCTTATTTGGTTTAGTTTTTTCCAAGGTCGCTGCTCTCTTTTTTTTTACCTGGGATGAAAAAGCAGGTGTTTGCCAGAGCAGACGGTGCTGGAGGAACTGCCTGGTACGGTGGTGATACCCTCATTAGCCGAGCTCTTCTTTGAGAGCTCCTCACCCTACTTGTGCCTTCACTGCTTGTGCCTTCGCCGGCTGGAGACTCTGCAGTTGGCAGGCACGAGGAGTGTGCGTGTGGCAGCCTACACACACAGCCGGGGATTTTTTTATTGGTTTATTTCGTAAAAACTGAAGTATTTAAAGCATTAAATGTTTTATAAGGACAGTGTATCTCGAGAATTGGCTCCTTTTTGGAATCTCCAAATGTTTGCATGGTCAGCACCTTCCATCATTTACAGGAACTTTATTTTTGCTTCCTTCTGTGGTTTAGTTTGATATCAGACTGGTGGCAGTTATGTTTCGTTCAATATCTCTGCATTTGTTGAAATTAGGATATTTGAGCTCACTTTCTTCTGTTTCTTGTTAACAATTCTGTTAATGAAAGCTGACAACATTTTATGTATTTTTCCTAAAATGACTGTAGGGCTGCTGGAGTTGGTGCTGTGTTTCTTTATGGTAATATGGTATTATAAAATATTTTTCAAAGCTTCATATTGAGTAAAGGAAATCGTTATTAAAACAGAGGCTGGGCCATTTTTAGTTTATCCCGAACTTGATTCTTTTGTGATGTCTAGAGATCTCCAGTGGTGATTTTTCTGGGCTTTAAAAAAATTTGTTTGATTTTGTAACAAGAGAGCAACATTACCTTTTATACAAGCAAACATGGTAATGGTGCACATCTCTTCTCTGATTTTCTTGAGCTCTCTCAAATCTGATGCTTTTATTTCACCTAGATGTTCAACTCTGCCTTTGAGCAGCCTTTCATTCTGTTACAGTTTTGAGACAGAACTGAAGGATTTTTTTAATGGAGACATTACTTAAAATCATCTTGATGTAGCATTTAACAGACCCACAAATTCACAGGTGATCACTTAACACTGTAGCTTTCTGAAGTGTTTGTATTGCTTCATTGCACATTGTGTTTCGCTTTCTTTATTCATTGTTTATTGCTTTACAGTACAGTGAGCAGGTGTTAAACCTGCTAAAGAAAAACGCTTTTTATTAACACTATGTGTTGGCATATTTGTGAATTATGTGTACAAATATATTTTTATTTCTCTTTCTCAAACCTCCTTTCAAATTCAAGAGGGTTTATTTGGGGTTTTTTTGAGTTGATTTTTTTTTTAATGCTGTAGTAGCAGAAGCCCATAGTGTTGTTGAGAGCTTTGTCCTTATTTCACAGATGCACTGGGAATTGTTTTTAATCTCCTTTCTGCTTTCCCATTACAGATGGTGATGACGACCCACAACTCTCTTGGGTGGCTTCATCTCCCTCCAGCAAAGATGTTGCATCACCCACTCAGATGATAGGAGATGGGTGTGATCTTGGCATCGGGGAGGAGGAAGGGGGGACTGGCCTGCCGTATCCCTGTCAGTTTTGTGATAAGTCCTTCATTCGCCTGAGCTACCTTAAAAGGCACGAGCAGATCCACAGTGACAAACTACCTTTCAAATGCACCTACTGTAGCCGGCTTTTTAAGCACAAGAGGAGTAGGGATCGCCACATAAAGCTTCACACAGGGGATAAAAAGTACCATTGCCACGAATGCGAGGCTGCATTCTCCCGCAGCGACCACCTCAAAATCCACCTGAAAACCCACAGCTCCAGCAAACCATTCAAGTGTACTGTGTGTAAACGTGGGTTTTCATCCACCAGCTCATTGCAGAGTCACATGCAAGCTCATAAAAAGAACAAGGAACATATGGCAAAGAATGAGAAAGAGGTGAAGAAGGATGATTTTATGTGTGATTACTGTGAAGAGACGTTCAGTCAGACTGAAGATTTGGAGAAGCACGTAATGACACGCCACCCACAGCTTTCCGAGAAGGCAGATTTGCAGTGTATTCATTGCCCTGAAGTATTTGTAGATGAAAACTTGCTGCTCTCACACATTCATCAAGCCCATGCCAACAAGAAACACAAGTGCCCTATGTGCCCAGAGCAGTTTTCTTCAGTGGAGGAAGTCTATTGCCACTTGGACAGCCACAGACAGCCTGACTCCAGCAACCACAGCATCAGCCCTGACCCAGTCCTGGGGAGTGTGGCGTCCATGAGCAGCGCGACGCCAGACTCCAGCGCGTCGGTGGAAAGAGGTTCCACTCCAGATTCTACCTTAAAGCCTTTGAGAGGACAAAAGAAAACCAGGTCTGTTGACAGAGAGGATGGCCAGAACTGGTCTAAAGTTACTTACAGCTGTCCCTACTGCTCGAAGCGTGACTTCAACAGCCTTGCTGTTCTGGAGATCCATCTGAAGACCATTCATGCAGACAAACCTCAGCAAAGCCACACGTGCCAGATCTGCCTTGATTCCATGCCTACGCTGTACAACTTGAATGAACACGTGAGAAAAGTGCACAAAAACCATGCCTATCCCATGATGCAGTTTAGCAACATTTCTGCCTTTCATTGTAATTACTGCCCGGAGATGTTTGCAGATATCAATAGTTTGCAGGAGCACATCCGCATTACTCACTGCGGCCCAAACGCTACCCCTCAAGATGGCAACAATGCTTTCTTCTGTAACCAGTGCTCCATGGGCTTTCTGACCGAAGCTACCTTGACTGAGCACATCCAGCAGACTCACTGCAATGTAGGAAATTCAAAATTGGATTCCCCTGTCATTCAGCCAACACAGTCTTTTATGGAAGTTTATTCATGCCCTTATTGCACAAACTCCCCCATTTTTGGCTCCATCCTGAAGCTTACAAAGCATATTAAAGAAAACCACAAGAACATTCCTCTGGCACACAATAAGAAGTCAAAAGCTGAGCAGAGTCCAGTTTCTTCTGATGTTGAAGTCTCTTCCCCTAAAAGGCAGCGGCTTTCTGCAAGCGCAAACTCAGTGTCTAATGGTGAATACCCCTGTAATCAGTGTGATCTAAAGTTCTCAAATTTTGAAAGTTTTCAGACCCATTTAAAGTTGCATTTGGAGTTGCTGTTGAGGAAACAGTCTTGCCCTCAGTGTAAAGAAGACTTTGACTCCCAGGAGTCTCTTCTGCAACATCTCACTGTACACTACATGACAACTTCCACTCATTATGTATGTGAGAGCTGTGACAAACAGTTTTCTTCAGTGGATGATTTGCAGAAGCATTTGTTGGACATGCATACTTTTGTGTTGTATCACTGCACCCTTTGCCAAGAAGTTTTTGATTCCAAGGTATCTATCCAAGTGCATCTGGCAGTCAAGCATAGCAATGAAAAGAAGATGTATCGTTGCACAGCCTGTAACTGGGATTTTAGGAAGGAGGTGGATCTCCAGATCCATGTGAAGCATAGTCACTTGGGTAATCCATCAAAGTCTCACAAATGTATCTTCTGTGGTGAGACCTTCAGCACAGAGGTAGAACTGCAGTGCCACATCACAACCCACAGCAAAAAATACAACTGCAAGTTTTGTAGCAAAGCTTTTCATGCCATCATCTTGCTTGAAAAACACTTGCGGGAAAAACATTGTGTTTTTGATGCTAGCGCTGAGAATGGTACAGCTAATGGCATGACCCCAACAAATAAGAAGACAGAAGGGGCAGATATCCAGAACATGTTAATGAAGAATCCGGATACTTCCAACAGTCATGAAGCCAGTGAGGACGATGTGGATGCTTCTGAGCCCATGTATGGGTGTGACATTTGTGGGGCTGCCTACACTATGGAGGTCCTCTTGCAGAACCATCGTTTGAGAGATCATAACATCAGGCCTGGAGAGGATGACTGTTCTAGGAAGAAAGCAGAATTCATCAAAGGTAGCCACAAATGTAATATCTGCTCAAGGACCTTTTTCTCAGAAAATGGCCTGAGGGAGCACATGCAGACCCATCGAGGCCCAGCTAAGCACTACATGTGCCCCATCTGTGGGGAACGCTTCCCGTCACTCCTGACCCTGACGGAGCACAAAGTCACTCACAGCAAGAGTTTGGATACAGGGACATGTCGGATCTGCAAAATGCCACTGCAGAGCGAGGAGGAATTCATCGAGCACTGCCAGATGCATCCAGATCTCAGAAACTCCCTCACTGGGTTTCGCTGTGTTGTCTGCATGCAGACGGTCACCTCTACCCTGGAGCTGAAAATTCATGGGACGTTCCATATGCAGAAATTGGCAGGAAACTCTGCAACCTCATCACCTAATGGCCAGGCCTTGCAAAAACTCTACAAGTGTGCGCTGTGCTTGAAGGAGTTCCGCAATAAGCAGGACTTGGTAAAGTTGGATGTGAACGGCCTTCCCTATGGCCTGTGTGCTGGATGCATGACCAGGAGCACCAATGGACAGTCTTCCAGCTTGACTCCACAGGAGGTGAACGAGAGGCCGTGTGGCAGCCTGAGGTGTCCAGAGTGTAGTGTCAAATTTGAAAGTGCTGAAGACCTAGAGAGCCACATTCAGGTAGACCACCGAGACCTGACACCTGAGACCAGTGGCCAAAGGAAAGGTACCCAGACGTCCCCTGTTCCCAGAGTAAGTACAGCTGAACTTTAAATTATCTGAGGGATAAAATGTAGCTCTTCAATGTGAGAACTGATCTGATATTATTATTTTTTTTTTTGTCACTTTATCTAATCACTTGTGCTACTAAAAAAGCCCTCAGCAAAACAGGAGGAAGAGTAGAGTAATTCACATAGAACAATCAGAAGTTGCTCAGCCTCTCAGGCACCTTGATTCCTAGAAGCAGCATGTCAGATTTTTTTATCTCAAAACTGCCCTAGATTTACCAACAGAGAGCTGGGACTCTTGGGCAGTGGGGATTTGGTTTGTCCACGAATTCTGATTCTACTGAACTGGCAGATCTGGAAAAGCTGGGGTAGTTTAATGAAAAATGGAGATGCTGAGAACCCAAAACAATAAAAAAAATCTAATCTGTCATATTTGAGGAATGAGATTATTTCTTACCAGGAAAATAATAATGAACAGGAGGATATAGGAACTTGTGAGGGAAAATGTATTAAACTCCATTCTACCCCCCAACTTCTCACTTAAACCAAATCTCTGTGCTAAAGAGCTTGTCCCTAGGAATGTCTGTCAGAGTGAATGTTTTGAGGTTACTTGTAGGTCTGTATGCATTTGTGTGAGCTTGTTTGTGTGTGTGTATGATTTTAAAAGTGATTTTAAAAGAACCTCCTTCATGGCCCTTGAGTAGGGGCCAGTAGGGGATAAGTAGTTTCTTAGCAAATCTGGACATTGTCTAATGCAGATTACATAAAAGTGTGCTGTCCTTGACTTTTTGCAGATAGCCTGCTTTCCTATTTCTTAGCTTACAAGTTACTCAGGAACATGCAGATCCAAGTAAGGTTCCAGAAGCCTACTCAGGAGATTAATATCATTTGCAGTTTATAGTCTTTTTAAATTATTTGTTGACGTTTTGGTTCAAGAATGGGCCAAGTCAGTCCTTCCTCTGTCAGGAACAGATGGAATGAGAAGTGGATTTTGGAAATCTTCTCAGGAGACCAACAGCAGACACATCTGAGTATTGATATCATCTGACATTTTTAATTAAACATGATGGGGTGAGATTTTCAAAAGTATCTAAGGAAATTAGGCACCCAACTCCTAATGAATAATTCCAGCCATAGATGCCTGTTTATGTCAATCTGCTAATTAAAGCACCCACAAACACATCTTACTGAATTAAAAGCACCTGAAAATACCATCCATTCAACTAGAACACCAGGGGCTTGGTAAATAAGAGAGGGCCCTAAGTATGTCCTGAGGACATGGGCTGAGGTGCCTCCAAGGGAGCTGGGGCAGGTTGTTCCCTGGCAGGAATTTGGATCCCTGCTCCATGTGGGGCTGTGTGGGGCAGCAGTGTCCAGCTGAGCTGGGCTGGGCATGGCCATGCTGGAGCAGTGCCCCAGTCCAGCCTCCTAAGCCAATCCCACAGAAAGCTTGATTTCTTTTCTGGTCTTTTCTCCTTTGGTTAAACCGCTGCATATTGTTCCCTTTGGGTGTGACTAAGCCTCCAGGCACACAAAAATAATGTTGCAGAAGAATGAGCAATGGAAATATCCCACCTTTGGTGTGATACCTAGGTCTGGCTAGGTCATTGTTCTTCTTCCTCCTCAGGACTTTATTTTCTTCTACATTCTTGAAAAATACTTCTGTTCTCTTAGGTAGGACTAATTTGTATTTCTGCATCTCTGGAATTACCTTTCCCTTCCTTATCTGCTAGCAGAACACATTGCCATTTCCTGTCTTATCTCTTGCTTTAACTCTTTCTTTTCTGTGACAGCTTCCATACTTGTTATACTTGTTCTCTCAGGGGAAAATTTTAAGTTCTTCAATAAGGTAAATGCTTTGAATTTCATCCCATGGGGGAGTTCTGAGTTTCTTTGTAGAAGATAATGAAAAATCTGCATTTGTGATGATGGCAAATGGTACCTTACTGGTGTCTGTGGCCTGCACATATGCTAATATCAGAGATAAGCATCCCAGGAATATATATATTGTTATTAGGAATAATTAATTATCTTTTCCTCCATTATAGGTACAAGGCCTGAATCTGATATCAGTTCACTAGAAAACCATTGGTGTTTCACTCAGGGTTCTAAAGACAATGAGTGCCCTTTGTGTTTGCTTAGTAGAGGGATTTTCAAAGAATTATACAGGCTTTTAAATGGTGATACATCTCTGCATTCAAGAACAGTGTTTACTTAACTTCATTGGCTTCATAGAAAAGCTAAGCAAGTTGAACATGAACTCTTGTCATCTTGTTAGTGTGCTGCACACAGGTAACATATCCCTTTAATGGAGCAATCTGCAGTGCACAGTGCATGTAGAGTGATCTGCATGTGTTCAGAGAACAGCTACTTCTCTCCAGCTCTTGAATATTTCTACATTTCATTTTTTAAACAACTTATTTCTTTTTCTTTCTTAAATAGAAAAGCAGTTGAAGATTAGGACAAATAACAGTCAGAAGGATCGTACAGGTAGATTAGATTTTTATGTGGTGGGTATATATTTCAGAGTAAATAAGAATAAGCAGAATGAAATCCAAGCAAATGGAAAAGATGATAATAACATATAAAATCTGTAACTTCTTTCTATGTCAGAAGTTGCTCCACCAGCTGTTATTTACTTTTTGATAGAAGAGGTGAGTGTGGAAACCTAAAGGAATTTCAGGAAAAAAAACTTAAATGAAGATTTAACCCCAAAGTGAAAGAAAGGGAGAAAATAAATATTAGCCCTTGATGAATAAAGAGTATCTGGGAAGAAAAACAGAACAGGAGAAACTGAACAATTCCTTTTTACTGGAGGTATTTAAGTTTGTGTATATATGCAAGTGCATATAGCACCACAAACGAAGTATGATCATTTTGTTATATTTTGTTTTGGTTTTTACCATTAAATTATTTGAGGTTTTATTCTGAAAATCAATAGGAGACTGCTACAGGAGCATTGAAAAAATACTCAGAATTGCTTGGCAGGCTTGTTTTTTTAATCCATAAGAATGAAAGAAAGCACATAACCCTTGAAAATCCTGCTGTATTCTGTCTTCCTCACATTTTTAGTATGGCCCACAAACAGGAAGAAAACCTGCCAATTGATCATGCTTGTTTTTAGAATGCCTTCCTAGGATCCATTCATGTTGATCAACAAGACAGATTTCCAGGCAGGCATAGTTTTTGCAACATCCTCTTTGGAGGATTTGTTTTTAGGAGTTTTAAGACAAGTTAATGGTCTTCTGCAAGAGACATCACTAAGAGGAATAAATAAAATACATCTTGGTAGTAAAAGATTCCTCTAACATCCATTTTTGTTTCATTCATATAGTTTTGTGTGAGCTATTCTGTTTGGATAGGACTGAAAGTGTTTTTTCATACGAGCATCACAGATAATGGTATTATTCCAGTATCTGACAAAAGTATAGTTCAAGGTCTTTCTTATATTACATGAAGATCTCATCATAGGTGATGCTTCCCTGTTTTTCTGAATATCTTTCTGTGTTTATCACCTTCAGTTCTGAATATATTTTATTAATTAATTTCCACATGCCTTCTAGAGGAATATGCATATTTTAAGAAACATGACTGCTTGTTTAGTATTGAGATTTTTCATTTCCTAATGCTGCAAAGCCACATTTCAAGTCACTTTCTCTTACACAGATTTATCTTTATTTTGTACCACAGGTGTCATGAAAAATACTTGTTTAGCATTGACAGTGGCAAATGTTTAGACTTCCATTTTCATCTTGAATGGTGTTACTATTTTTAGCCCACCTAGGTTATTTGGAGTGAAGAAGCAAAGGAGGTAGTATAGAAAGTTGGAAGAATAAACCCTATTGTGTTCCTTTATTCAGTTTCTTTTCTCCTGCACACTTCCTTGGACTCAGTTCCTTCTCTTTGTTCTCCCCCACAACCCTTCTCTTCCCTTGTAAATCCACTTGAATGGAGGAATATTTTCTTTGTGGAGCAGGAAACTATTTCCAGATTTAAAGGAGGATAGTCTGGAAAACCCATGGGAACAATAGATACTTCAGAAAAGAAAACAGAACCCTCTGTTGTTATTACTACAATTGTGTGCCAAGACTAGAATTAAATATCTTACATTTGTGGGGAAAGAGATCTCAGCTGAAGGCCTGCTCATCTTGTCCCTCTTATCACCTAGATTTCATCACCTAGACTCTGTTAGCTCCTCAGAGTGTGGGCACCTTTGCTGTCACCACTTGTGAAGATAAAACTTTACAAAAAGATAACTGATCCATTAATAATGTTCATAAAGCAGGAAAGTAATAGTAGAAGATCATATTTGGTACCACAACTAATTACAGTTGTATTAAAACTAGTGCTCCCCATTTACTGATAACAGAAGGATATTTTGGGACATTCTTTTAAAGGCAGTTATAAATGGGCCAAAAAATCAGCTCTTCCACCCCTTACATATACACGTGGGTGCTAATCTAGCTGTAGTTATTTTGAGACCTGTATATGCCATTTCTTAACCTCACTCCATGTCAAGTGGGGTGCCCTGTCACAGGAGCCATCATCTTCCTTAAGCTGCTCATCTGCATGCACAGGTCCCAGCTGAGGCTAAAGGTAGCACAGAGAGGAAGTCTGAAATCTGCTGAGGGCTCCTCATGCCAAGCAGAGTGTTTTATAAGATTGTGAAATGGTGTGGAGGAGTTAGCACTGGGTCTGTGGGTAAACAAAGACATTCTGTCTCCAGATCTGTTAGTGAGTAGCTTTCAGAAGCACCAAAATTAATTAAAAATGAATCATTTGTCTGTGTTAAATATAACTGTGAAGGTTTGAAATAGAATCAGGCTGAAATACTGTCCTCTAGCTGGTTTCTGAGGGAACCCTCGTAGCTGACATCAGCGTTGGACAAGGCGCAGAACTTAGCTTTGAAGTTTTCAGGAAGAGGAAGGCTTCAAGTTTTAAAGGTGACTGTGTGACCACATGAATCAGTCACTACCCAGTCCTATTTTGCTCTTTCAAGGTTTTTTGTGTTTTGTTTTGTTTTGTTTTGAAGTTAGGAGCCTTCAGCATGTGTGTGCCAGTGTGTTTGTGAGGACATGTGTACGTATGTGTGCTGTGCTCGTCTGCCAGAGCAGATTCCCCAGAAAGAGTGCTGCAGAAATCCAGCTGCTTTTCCATTAACAGCCTTGATTTCCAAATGGACTCCAGGAGGATACTTTCTTGAGCTGCCTAGGGATAACTAGCCAATCCAAACTATTTCCTTTGATATGGTTGGCTGTGTCAGCTTTCGGCCAATGGAGTATGGCCTTCCTCCTATTATCATGTTAATCACCCTTTGCTGTTTTAGCCTAGAAAGCCCTGCCTAAGCAAAGGCACACTGGTACAGAATCCATGGAATACGCCTAACTTCCATGGTGCATTTGTTATTATGGTGTTACAGCCTGTTCATTAGCCTCCAGCAGGCTACCTTGTTGCCATTGATGACATGGGAAGTAGTTAAGCTCTTGGTAGCACCTAATTTGTTCTTTCCTCAGCAGGTGCTTGAGGAAATTGGATCCCATGCACAGAGGGGGTGACAGCAACTCTTCTGTTTAAGTCAAAACTTCTGACTTATTACTGCTGTCCTAAAAATGGTGTTCTATACCTGGGTGTGAGGTGGAGGCTGGAGAAAAAGTAATGTGCATCTAAAAGTACACAAAAAGTACCCTCAAAACTATTTTCCTTCAAAAGGTTAACAGGGTGTCATTGACTGAATTGGGCTTCTCTGTGCTGTTGATTTGGAGTTCTCATCCATCCCTTGTGGCCAGCGCACAGAGATTTCACGTGTGTTCTGCTGCCACCAGCTTTGGCCGTGGGATGCAGACCTCATGCTTGTGCCTAGTGGCAATTTTTGCAGTAGGAATTATTCTCCAGAAACAAGTAGGCACAAAAGGCCCAATTTTTAAAAATTACACATCAAAAAATGTCTATTTAGATAGCATATTCATATGCAGTAAATAAGCATGTACATCAAACCAAAGCACTATACATACTTCTGCTTTGGGAAATAAGAGTTTTTGCAAGTGTACAAAGCTTAGCCTTCATGACTTTTGATCCTTTTTTTGTTGTTTTTTTTTCCCCTGGCTTGGATGTCCAACTTGTTGACATGCATTTTAATTTCTACAAATGGTTCCTTGGATTTTTTCCTGCCACGTTGCACAAGTACACGCATCACTGTAAATCTGAGTGCAAACCCCATTTTCCGTTTGAATAAATGGCTCATGTAATTGCCTCTTCACACTGTCTCCTGACTTCTGCAGCTAGGCCTCCCTGGTATGACTTTGAGATGGAGAAAATATAAACAGATTGTACCAGGAAACAGTTCTTTGTGGTAATGCAGTTTTTTCAAGATTTCTGATCAGAGACCAATACAAAATGCATTATTTCCTTCACTTCACCAAGTAACTGTAGGTGCTCTGCCTACTCTATGTTGGGTTTAATGAAAGGTGGAATTTTTTGAGAAAGTTGATCTTCCTCTGAAAACAGTTACTTTTCTGTGTTTTATTTCACTCTGGGGGAATTTTACTGCAATGGATTAAATGACAGGTGCAAACTCCTTGTGGCTCAGGTACTCAGTCAGATTTTCATGTAGTGTAATTTGAATTTTTTAAAGTTGAAATTAAAATTTCTCCTAAAGCAGGTTGGTAATTATAGATTGTGTTTATGGTCCCAGAAAAGCCTGGCCTGGGGATATATGGGCAAAAAAAGCCTCAGTGGAGGAAATTTGAAGCATATAACATGCTGTATTCATGATCACACTTACCTTATGCTACAGTGCAGTTTTCTCTAATCTCTTTTTGGTTATTAAACAGAAAAAGACCTATCAATGCATCAAGTGCCAGATGACCTTTGAGAATGAGAGAGAGATACAAATCCATGTCGCTAACCATATGATTGGTAAGACATTCTTTACACTAGGCCACTCATTGGCTGCTTGTTTTTTGCTACTCTTTGACATTCACTATTCTAATAACTTGTTAATATTCATGCTGTAATTTATTTTTTTATTTTTCAAGGAAAATTATTTTGATGTAATGATTCTTCACTTCAAAGCTTTTTAAATATGTGGTTATAAAAGTGTTACTGCTGAGCTTTTTCCTTATCCTTCTGAGTCCTCATGTAGCATTTTCATTTATATTAAAATCAAACTTTTGACAGTATCTTCCATTTGATAGCATAAATTTCTCTCTATCTGTGTAAAAAGTACTTGCCAGTTGTCAACCACTTAGGAGCAATTATGTTTCAATTTTGTATGTCACGACATTGAATAGATGTAACTGCTAGCATTTTCCCAGCTAAGTGTGGTGAATTCCTGAGGAACGCTGTCAAAACAAAACACTTACAGAGTTATTTCAGTGGTTTTTTCTACTTTTCCCAACAATTCTGGACTTCAGAAAGTTCAGCTTTTCAGACATACAAATGTTTTAAAAATCAGTGCTTTCTGCCTTCTGTGACAGTCCTGTCACAGGAGTTAGTAAAAGCATTGTTGTCACCTGATGGGTTGTATTTCTGCTGCAGCTGTGATTGCTTCTCTGATGAACACAAAGAAAGGTTTTTTCCTGTATGGACAGATGTTATAAATATATGTGTTAGCCCAAGAGGTCAGTTTATTTTGATACATAGACCACAAGAAGATACTTACACATGCCACTGTAGGCATGTGTTGGATGAGACCCTTCAAGGACCTGGCAGTGCTCTCTGTGTCTCATCCATTCCTATGCAGCATTTATCTCCCATAAGCATAATGGTTTTCCTTCAGCAATTTTACATTTAGGAAATTATTCTCCCATCAATTCTGGTATGTAATTCCTATTAGCTTTGAAGTGGATTATGCATAAATACCAGAGAGAGAGAAATGTGGACTGACACACTCTTCAAACCCCTACCCCCAAATGAAAAACATACATATCAGTCACAATCATTTTCATCCAAGAGCCAGACAGGAGTTTTAAGTTAATGTCAAGCAGGTTAAGATAAAGATATCTAAAAGTGTTTGCTTTTGTAGCAGGTGTTAATGTAATCTCTTGTTTGCAAGCTTGAAGAGTGAGATCCTTGTTAATTGGACCATGGTGATTTCATGTAGCTCCCTCCTAGATTTTGAGAAAGAAGTCCTTAGCAGGCTTAGCACTTGTTTCAACTTAATTTGTGATCCAGTAGCTAATAAGTGTTTTTTAAATACAAAGGTCATGAAATGCTGAGTTAAGGTTCTGCTTGATTCAAGGGGAAGTATTTTTTCCCTTTTGGAAAAATGTAATTTCTTCATTTTCCAGTAACTGATATGTGAAGTTTATTTATGTATATGCCCATATTAGTGCTGTCTGGAATAATATACAGTTATACACATGACCTTTCAAAGTCCTTAGGACCATTGGAAAACAACAGATGTAGAAGGCATTGGAGGTTGTGAAAATTGTGATGCTGTTATTTGTGAAAACTGTACCCATTGTTTCCTTGAAGCTGTACATTTGTTACTTTAATATTTGGAAGAATTCTATATAGTACAAAAGTGCTATGGGACCAGTTCTTTACACCTAGAACATTGTAAATACCAGGGTGTGGTAAGAAAATATGTGATAATTCTACTGTGGTGTCATATCTTCATGTCCCTTTGCTGAGGTATGTGCATTAAGTTAAGGTCATCACTGCCTTTAATGGTTCAGTTTAGGAAAGAGCAATGTGTAGAAATCTTTAATATGGAGCTAAACTTCCTCTCACTCTGGGCATCTCAGTTCACAACCCTCCTGGACCCCCTCTCCTTCAGGACATTCAACTGCTCACAAAAAAGGTGTTTCCAGTGAGTTTGCTCATTGGTATTTGTTCTTTCCTGGGGAACACTGAAGAGAAAAGGAGAGGATAGATGTCAGCATTTCTTCAGCAACAAATGCTGTTCAGATTGTTGGTGTTAATTTATATAGTCCTGGGATGGTAACAGCAGGGAGAGAGACTAACTGCCTCCTGTGCTTGCTCCTGTCCCCCTTGGTCATAGCCTGAGCATTTTGTTCCCTTATTCAGGCCTTAGGACAGACTTGCACAGGCCTCCCTACTGCTTAGGCTGGTTTAGCACTGGTAAGGGCTGCAAGAGTTTCCCCCCTCTGTGTTAAACCAAGTCTAGCCAGATGGGCAGCAGGAGAAAGAAGCCAATATAGCTGTGTCTGCAGCCCAGGTCTAGTTCACAGGAATTATTAATGTCATCGTTGTCAATTGAAAATCTACAGATGAGGATTTGTTTGTGCTGGAAGGACACTGAGATCTCAGGGTGAACATGCAGGTGTTTGGGAGACAGGAGGAACTTACCCTCAGACTGTGTGTCCTCAGGAGCTTAGGGCTGGCCTCATCTCAATGAACTTGTATCTGTCTAAAATTAAGGTGTCTGGTTTAATATAGTCATTGAGATGCTGTCCAGGGAAAATGAATGATTGATACCAATCTAAGATAAGAGTTTGAGTAGGATAAGCATTTCCAGGGAGAGATTTTTATCTCTCTTTTGAATTTGAGGACAGCCAAGACAATGAAGTTAGCCTTGACATGTAATTTTTAGGTAAAAAATCCCTTGGCTTTGATAATCCAAGACTCAGCAGCACTTTCTTCTCATACTTTGAGAAACACAAAATCAATAGTTGAGATATCTTAAGCACTTGCTAACAGTTTTGTTCTGCTCAAGTGACTGTCAGCAAAAGAATCCCTGCTCTGTGGCAGTGATACCTTTTAGGTAGCAGTGTCCATAATATGATTAAAGAATTCAATTATTTCTGACATCATGGTCTTAAAAACAGCATCCAGTTAAGTTGCCTGTGCCTCCCTCTTCAACCTCTCAGATTCCCAGTCTGGAGCTGGAGGCCCTGTTCATAATTCATGGAGGTGGGGTGTTGATTTTTTTCAAAGCAGTATGAAGAGAATTTCCAGTGCTACTCCCACACACCGCTTTGAAAAATTACCCTGCTGCACTCCAGCCCTTCATATCCTGTGCACAAACACAGAGGCACATTGGGTCCTTCAGGGGGTCCCCAGGGAAGGAGCAGGCTGGATCCATCCCCAGAGGAGGGAAACGGGAGATGTTTTGTTTCAGCTGATGCTGGGGCCTGTAGGAGGGCTCTGTGTGGCAGAACAGAGCTCCTCAGCTGGGGTTAGCCAGGAAGGGATCTGTTTAGGAAGGTTTTCAGCTGCGGGGGTAGTTCGGGTTGGAATTTTTAGAGAGCAGTGGTCTTTGAAACATTGCACCGATTGGGGCTCCTTTGAAACATTTCCATGCCCACAGAAAGGGGATCCCCCTTTGAAACATTTACAGGCCTTGGGTATTCCACCTGGGACTATATCAAAAACTTTCAACAGTTCTTGCTGCCTCTGTACTTGCTTACCTCCTGTTGTGCTGACCTGGCAATGTTTAAAGCTTCTCCCCCTTTTCTCCCCACCGAGCTGTGCCTCTGATGTGCCGTCTCTGTGAGATGAGGGGAGGACGGGCCTGCGGGCCCGGCCCCCCGCCAAGCCCCGGTGGGGGCAGCGGCTGCTCCCATCCTGCGCCGCCAAGGGAAATCCGCTCAGAGCCCTGCACAGGGAAATGAGGATTAGGCCCAGGGTTTTCCTGTTGGGTTTTTACAGCTGTGCGCTTCCCACAGCCAGGCTGGGTTCCCTCATTGATATTTTTCAGGGGCACGTAATTGCACAGATTTGTTCTCTGGGTGGGTCAGGTTGCCTGTATCAAGGGGAAGTGCATTTGATCCCTGCCAGAGCACTCGGCTCTTTGGGTAACAGGAGTGGGCACAGCAGTACTTCTCTCTGTCTTACTTAGATGGGGCATGTTTTCCATTTAACATTCAAAGGAGACGAGCAACTGTCCCAACTCTTCTTTCTCCATTTTCCAAGAAAGTCTCCTGGCAAATGTGCACAGGAAGCTCAACTGGGGCTTGGTTAGTGCTGGAACAGGGAAAATAATGATTCGTGATTTGTGCTCCAACATTGGGATTGCTGTAACATTCCTCCTGCCTCCAAAGGAATGTGAGCACTGTGGGCCCATGAGAGGCTGTCCCAGTGCTGGGAGCACAGCAGAGCCCTGCCCCAGTGCCACTCCTGTCCTTCCCGTGGAATTGCCAGTGCTCCCTGCCAAGAGCCAGGAATGAGCCCTGGTGAGCAGGGGAGGAGGGGCGAGGCTGGATGTGTTTGTGATGTGAACATGAGGCCCTGTCTGAGCTTTGGGAGCCACCGGGGACAGAGGGGAGTGCTGAAGGGAAAGCTTCCAGAAGTCACAGTGAAATTGTTCCCTGGTCCAGTTCTTGAACTGCAGCCTGGATAAATTCCTCCCTGTTTGATGGGATGGGGTTGACAAAGTTAAACACCGTGTTTGGGAGAGTTTTCTGAGTACTGCCCCAAGCCACGGCATATCATACACTGTGTGCAGCATAGGACTCCAAGGATCCTAATTACCTTTCCTGCCCTTAGAGATCATGTTTCAAGTTCTGGAAACACTCTGCCAGAATTAAACACAAAAGAGAAGGAAAAACATCCATCTGCAGTTACATTTCTTTCAAATACCTACAAGTATTTGAAACAAAATAATGGCCAACTATAGGTCTGTTATTTTGTTAACATTTTAAAATAATGTAATATTTTAAAATAAAAAAGTAAGTTGGGTGCTTGGAAAAGGTCAAACTGAAATAGTAACTACAGAAATAATTTTCTAAAAAGCAGCGGTTTAGAAAACTCATTTTATGTTCAGAAGAATTAGCAGTTGATACCAAGCTCAGACACTGAGATCATACTCAAATCAAGCATAAATCAATATATTCCCAATTATATTTTTGTTTTCTGTTTAAAAATTGAAACAAACGGTTTTATCTTTTGATTTTGATCATGAGCCATAAAGTTCATAAACTTAGATCTTAACAAAATTGCAATTTATATATATTATATGATGAAAATTCGGAATCATTTTGGATGATTTCCTATCACAGTAGATTCTGAGTGCATGTGACAAGGATGTAGGTAAGGTTCATTTTTGCAGAACTGACTTTTATATATATGAAGATACTTAGCCCTGGGCATCCTCTGATGAGGATGTGAAGCATTTCTTATACTCAGGCCTGATCTTCTGAAGCACTTTGTTCCTCATTCTCATTAAGCTGAGGACAGCTAATCCTTTTCAGAATCTCTCTTATAATAAAACATCTTTTACTTTACATGAAATAAATGTAGTCAATATTGGAAGATGCAGCTTTAATTCTTGTAAAATTCCTATTTCTTTGGACCTAAGGACTTCTGTTAGTTGAGGCATGTACATGGTAGCAGTGATGGTGACATAGTAAAGCACTGTCTTAGTAATAGCTTTCAGGCATTAAGGCAAATAAAAATGTGCCAGATTGTTTTTGAAACATTACTTGCAAATTATCAACAGGAACATATTTCTGGACTCAACTGCTGAATGTGTGAATTAATTATGGACACATTAGGAACTCAGAAATGTTTTTTTAACTTTGATGTTTGTAAAGCATATTCCAAGTAATTGCTCTTTCAATGCAGAATTGAAGGTACAACCTTCTTATATTTACCCAGCACTTGCTTCAATATCCAATTCTATGTGGACTTGCCTTAATGAACAATATGTACTAGACTTTCGTTTTGCAGCACCTGCCTTTTGAGAAAGACTAATTTTGGGAAAAAAATGTTAAGTGCTGTAAAGCACTTACCTTTAGAGATGAACCCATACAGAGTGTCCCCCTCCACATATCCCTGGGAGCCTTAATCCCAGGGACTGGCTGGGGTCGTGCTGGTGCTGCTTGAGAGGCTTTGCCCAAGTGGAGCTTGCTGCTGGCTCAGGCTCCTGGGCACAGGCATCTGCTCATGGCAGTAAAGGTCTCCTGTTATTTTACCCAACTCTAAGGCCTGGGTTTTTGTTGGGTTTGTTTTGTTGTTTTGTTTTTTTTTTTTTCATCTAATAGCTTTAGCATTAACCACATTTGCAAGTCACTAAATATTGTAATGAGTATAGTGTATTAAAGGCTAGAAATATTTGTTTTCCAACACTTTTTATCAGTGTAGTCCTACTGAAAGCCAGGTTGTCATTGCTAACAGACAGAAGCAGCTTCTTGTATTTAGTATAACCAAAATTGGCCTTAATAAAATCTATAACTTAATTGGTTTCTTACTTTGAAACTTCAAAACATTTTGTTTTTACTGTTCCTTCCTTTCTAATACTGGAAAATTGATTATACAAAATCTTAATAATTTTATCCAGTTGTCCTGTGCATATCTGGCCTCCTGCAATTTTTACCTATGCATATTTGTTCCCACAAATTACTCCATTCCATGAGAATGTATTTTGGTTTGCTTGTTTATCAGGAAAGAAATAACATTTCCCTTAATATATTCATTCACATATTCCTTTTGCATTTTTCATTTCATTTAAAACTTGGTAATAGTAGTTTAGTTTTCACTGGCATTTTTATAGCTGCTATGACAACATTCCTGTTTTGCATGATACATGCATAATGGGCAATGATCGCAGTGTTACATTGCTTTCATTCTTTCTTAACTGTGTTAAGATTCCTTACAGCCTCCAAACTCAATTTTCATATGCAGTGATGATTACACCTGTTTAAACATTTTCCTGGTAGTTTCATATTTATTCATAAAGGGAGCAGTCGATAAAACACGTTTTCTGCAATCAGTCTGAGTTTTAAGTGTGATATTTCTTCAAAGTTATCATTAACAAGCACCTCAGTCTAGTCCCAGCCTTTCAATATCAGCTAGGCAGTGTAGCAAAAAATGCTATTTTCAGTAAACTTTACCCTGTGTAGAAATAATTTTTCTGACTATGTAACTTGGTCTTCATTTTATTAACTCACCTTTAAAACTGTTTTATGTTTGTATTTAAAAGTCTGCAGAGATAGTTTCTGCCTTATTCTCACATATTTTATATGCATATGGCCAGGTATTTCTAAGTTCACAACCAAATTTCTTGGCCCCTCTTTGCTAATCTTGAATCTGGAAAAGAAAGCAAGTCCTCACCATATGGGGCTTGGATTCTCTCTGCAGATGGTGAAATGGCTCTACTTTCTGGTGGAGAGGTCAGCACCCCTCTGTGTCCTACTTTTGAGGAAAAAAAACCCCAGAATATTTCTTGGGGGTGGAAGAAGGATTTCCTCCTCATGTGAATTGTGGGACCAGTGCCTCTATTTGTTCTCTCCTTAAAATTTAGGTGTTAATTTCTTTGTGGGAGCTGTTCAGCAAGTAACAATTTTATCTGGATAATGTAGATGTTATTCCCCTTTCTTATTTATTCACTGGTTTGGAAATATCTGGTACCAGTACCACTTTTTTTGACTGACAGAAAACTTAATGACTTTTTCTGAAAAATAGATGATATATGAGAAGTGAATAAAGAGCAAAGTAATGAATGTTTGGTGAAGCTGGAAAGATCTCATACTTGGGTTAGTTAGGAATTAGCTTTGGCAGAGTTATAAAATACTCATTTTACCTATTTGGGGGAACCTAGACAAGGTTCCAGACTGTTTCCAGTCATAGGAAAGTGGGAGAAGAATGTATTCAGTATCAGTAATCTATGGTTAAATTACTTTTCTCCTGATAAAGTTCTGGATTTTACTATTTCTGAATATGAGGGTCTATATTAAGCAGTTTTGAGCATTGACAAGTGTTTATTTTTCTTCTTTTGATTGCGAAATAACCCTCTGGTGAATCAGTCAGGGTACTGGTGTGCATGTGCTGAACCCTAGCTCTAGTTATCAGAGAAAAAGGATTTGTTCATATGTTAAAAGTCCAGGTTTATACCTTTTGTTACTTGGGAAGCATCAGAGTCAGGCGGTTGGACTGTTGCCTTTAATTATAGTTTAAACTCAACAGCATCCTTAACCTTGTGGAAGATTTTATCTGGTCTCCTGGAACAAGAGGTTACCAACTGACATGACCCTTAAAAATTATTTCTATTTTGTGATAGCTGGCAAGCAAGTCAAATCAAACACAAGCCTCCCTGGATGCTTTGCTTGGCGTACTGGCATCTTGTTTTTTTAATTTGTAGAGGAAAACTTTGCTACCCTGAGGTTCCTTACAACTGATCCCATGAAGGAAACCCATGTAAACTTTTTAGGCACTTGTACCTTTTTTTTTTTGTTTCAAGAATCCTGGCACAGATAAAGTCTTTGCACAACTGGTCTCTGCAGATGTTCTGCTTCCTTGTCACAGACTTCGTTCAATGTATTAGTAACTTTTGACAGCTTTTTAAGACTCAGATGGGTTTTAATTGAATATTATGACTTCTCAGATCCATTGTGTGCCATTTTAAAAATTAAATTTCTTTTTTAGATGATTGCACAATAAGCTTGAGGTAGGAGACTTCTGGTTGTCCCTGTCAGACTTCTCTGTGGTAATATCAAACTCTAAACAAATAGCAAATAATGGTTTTTTGAGTGAAAAATGTTTTGTCCTGCCACAACTGAAGAAACTCAAAGAAATCGTGTATGAATACCATGATCTTTCTAAGACAGAGCTCCATAGCAGGCCAAAACACCTCTCTGTAGTTCCATGGTTGTGTTTTTCACCTATTTCATGGAGCCATAACATCACTGAGGTTGGAAAAGATCTCCAAGATGGAGTCCAGCCTTTGACCAAGCACCGCCTTGTCAACTAGACCAGAGCACTGAGTGCCACATCCAGTTTCTGAACATTTCCAGAGATTGTGACTCTACCACCTCCCTGGGCACCCTGTTCCAATGCTTACCAACCCTTTCAGTGAAAAAATTCTTCCTGATGTTCAACCTGAACCTCCCCTGGTGCAGCTTTGGGCCATTTCCTCCTCTCCTGTCGCTGTTGCCTGGGAGCAGACCCCAACTCCCACCTGGCTGCACCCTCCTGTCAGGGAGCTGCAGAGACCAAGAAGGTCCCCCCTGAGCCTCCTTTTCTCCAGGCTGAGCCTCCCCCTCTCCCTCAGCTCCTTCTCATTGGACTGACTCTCTAGATCCTTCACCAGCTCTGTTGTCCTTCTGTGGACAGACTCCATCCCCTCACAGTCGTTATTGAATGGAGGGGCCCAAAACTGGACCCAGGACTCAAGGTGTGGCCTCACCAGTGTCCCCTGTGGTGTGACAATCTCAGCTTTGTGTTTTGTGATTTCTCCTGGTGGCACAAGCCCAGAGGCAGATGGGGTGAAAGAGGTGTGGACCTCATGGGGAGGAGCTGAGCCTTTTTACCTCCTGTAGGAAGTGCCAACTCCAATTTAGTCCCGTGTTTCCTTCTTTGGCACCTCCTGAATTGGTGGAGAAGACTACAAAAGGTGGCACCAGGTAGGAAGTGCACCCTGCTGATGTGTTTACATCGCTACTTTTGTCAGTCACAGCTTACTTGGGATTTAATCCTGCCTTCCGCTGCACATCATCCATCATCTGGTGGACAGTCATGGGCCTTAAAAATAACCAAATCTTTTGTCATTGTGTGTGTAACTGGGAAGTGTTTAGATTTTATGATGACTTTCTCCTGTGCTATATTCACAGGGTTTTTAGCATGGCTCAGGCTAGGCAGAGTCTTTGGTTTTAGGTTTTGCTGCAGGTAGAATTTGGGTTTTTAAACGATCACCATCAACTAGCACCACTGGCATGTCCTCTGTTGCTATGTTTTGCACGCATCAGCTATCGTGTATTATTGGGGTATGGACAAATAGTTCTTAAACCCCATGACTGTGAGTTATATCCAGGAATAAATATTGGCAACAAAAGTTAAATGATGAAACCTCATGCAATGAATGGTAACTGATTCAAGCTGGGCCGGATATAGATAGCTAAAGTTGAAGGGAAGAAAATATTCCAGTGACATTTTTCTCCTTGTTTAACTTTCTAGTTAAGAAATTCCATTTTTATCCCCCCTTTTCTTAAACAAACAAACAAAAAACCCCAAAAGACCCAAGAAACTTTTGATTCACCATTTTAAAATAAATCTGCGGTATGGGGTGGAAAAAAAAAAGAAAAGCAGCCTTCCCTGTGCCTTTAAAATATTTTTAAACTGGTAGCAGCTGTGGCTTCATTTCCAGAACATCAATGGAGACAATATCCTTAGAAGACTAATTCTAATGTGTCAGAAACTGAAGTCAACAATGTGTTAAACCTGAATGATGACCTTCCAAGGGATGGGGAATTTACATCATGAGATGTTATTTGCTTAATTTACTTTATCTAGCATTTGAAAATCTAGATGGACAATTTAATTTTTTTTAAATCTAAGCCTTTTTAATTTACATATCTTTTGACTTAGTTCAGCAAAGAAAAATACAAAAGTGAAAATATTGAGGTTTGATTTCTCCTTTCAGTGGAAATATTATTAGATCTTAAATGTACAATGTGCAATTATATCTAACTTGCATCTTTGTTCTTGTTTGACCATGACTTATCAGGAAAAGAGCTCCAGAGACCTTTAAATGGCCTAGTCAAAGAGTTTTCCCATTTTCCTAAGGCTTAAACTGGGGAATCGGCTGCCATTTGCAAGCTAGCAATACAGTAAAAGCACATCATTGTACACAACATTTTATTTGGACAGCTGTATAAAAATGGCAACACACTGTGAAATCCATTAACAGCAAAACATGTTAAATTCAGCAAAATGCATCTCATGTGGAACACTGAATAAGAAATTATAGTCTGAGTTTTACTAGCTGGTTATCAGACTTTGTCTTGAACGAAGAAAATTGAATTTTTTTCCATATGTCTGCCTGTAATAACAGTGAACGTTGTACATTGGGTTTTGAAACCAGGGTGCACCTGTACTTCCTTGCCCCACAGACTCTACTGCAAGGTTTTTGCAAATCTAAATACCCCTGAGGAGGCTAAAGGGGGGTGGTTTTCATGTTGGGTCCCACCCACACTCGCACTACTGGGTTCAGAACCATTTGTAGGGGTAAGTTCTAGGGATGTAGGAGTAAGAGCTCAATCTGGGAATGAAAGCATCCTTCCCCCTTGTCTCGCTGCTGTGCCAGCAAGGACTGCAGTTTTGTCTACCAAGAGCAGGTTCTTTTCCTCATGAGGGATTTCCATGGATGGATTTTGCTGTGCTGCATGTAGTAAGAATTTTCACGGTTAATCAATAGCATTTAAAAATTCAAAACCTCTCTCCAAAGTATTTTGCATTTCCATTGTTTGTACTGTTTAACTAGGAGATGTTGCTCATCAAGATAGGATGCTATTAAGTATTCTGGTAGAGAAAGAAAAAATGAGTTTACTCTTGCCTGGTAGAAAATGAAACAGCCATGTTAACTTTAGCTCTAATCATGAGATTAAAAGTCTAATGGGGAATTATATCATTTTCACTCTTCAAAGCCAGCATCAGTGACCTTTGGAGAGTTTTAACTTTAACAGCCTAATGATTTCTCTTCTAGAAGATGGAAAAAGCAGTCTTTTCCTTAACAAGGAAATGAAAAGCGGATGAAAAAGGCAAGCACAAGTAACTGTACGCTGGAGCAGGCTAAATGACTTTTAGCCATATTCAGTACCACTTGTGAGAGATGGTTTCCAGGCTCTGTTATCCAGAACACTGGCTGTTCTGAGGGGAGACAGATAAATGCAAGGCAGAGCCATGGGGCTGGGGGACAGTGTTGGGGGACAGCCCTGCTCCTCCACGCCACCATCCCACGGCAGTGACAGCTCTGACCAGCGGGGCTGAGCGTGCACACCACTGATCCTGAGCAGGTCTGCTGGCCTCTGGTGTGAGGCTTGTTTCCTGTGCAGGAGCACTGGAATTTCTTGTTTCAGTTCCTGTTTGCCGTGGTTGCGAGCTCAGGCTGTTGCTCTTTTGCCAAGCTGGCAGCACGCGGGGGGAACTTCCTGCGCAGGGGATGTAAAAGCGATTCTCTGATTCTTCCTCTGCAGCCATTGGGAGATAAAAGCCAGGACATCAGGGACTGCAAAGAGGGAGCCAAATTATATTTATAATATTAAAGTGAGTGCATTTGTGGTTTTGCCATTCTCCAGGGTTTTTCATAAGTAGAAAAACATGAATTAGCATTTTCCATTTCCATATATTGACTGGAAAAATAGCCTGCTCTCAATTAAGACCTATAGCTTTTGGGATGTATGCAACAATTTTATAAAATATTTACAGCAAAATTTGCATTTTACATGGTATTACAGTTTTTCTTGTGTTTAGTAGAAAGGACTTAGGCCTAAGAGAGAAAATTCATCCAGTGTATCAAAAGGGAAATATATCTAAAATTAGATGGTTGGTATTCACAACAAGGAATGTCCAGTGCTGACTGTTACCTCCAGTAATTACTGAAGGTCACTTTGCCCCCCAGCTATTTGTTACAGCCCTGCAAGGACCATGCTCCCTGTGCAGAGCTATCACTGTCCCTTTAAAACTGCCTTTGGAAGCGATTGGAGCTTTGTGCTAGACAGATAAGTAGAACATTTTTTACCAAATGTAAATGTGCACTGTAAAGAACATAGCTATTTCCTGGATAATTTGCAGTTGTATATTTTATGTTAATTTCACCGAAAATATTGCACCCCTGCCAGGTTTAGTAGAGGCTCACTGTGATATGAATAATTTCTAGCGAATCTTTTTTTTTCTTCATTTAAGATTTGGCACCTTTTTAAGATTTTAATAATAGCAACAAGGAGGAAGATTTAGAACAAGTGAAACATTAGAGCCAAAGAAATTCACATTGAGAGCTAATGTAAAATAGCAAGAATAATTACATGGAAAACAGTTTCCACAGATGTTTTTCCTTGTAATGTAATAACTATTTACTAAACTGTTTATTTTAGGCCCTTGGTTTACAATAAAATATTTATACATGCTCTGCTGTAATAAAAAAATATTGACAAAATACTATAGAGATTTTTGAAAGACAATTAGTATTTCCCTGTCTGGAAAGTGAGCACAAGAGAAGCAGCAGCAGCCCTTGCCATGCTCTGAGAGGAGATGCTGGGTTAGCAGCAGCATCCCTTGCAGGTTTGTCTGTGCTCAACTCTGCTTACAGGGAGACTCTGCACTTGTGGCAATCCAGAGGGGAACTTACTGAAGGACATGAAAGCCAACAATCTAAAGACAGTGCAAACACTTTTCCATTTCTTTTCCACTTCTTTGCAGGAAGAAAATAACCAACTTTATTACATTTCTGAGTTATTCTACAACAAGGTTATGTCTTGTCTAAGCAAAATGTGCCTGTTTTAGGAGCAAGTTTAAAGTTCAGGATGCCAGAATCCTGTATCTTGTTCTTTAAAAACAGTGTGGGACAGTGACATCTCTGAAGCACTGCCTGTGGCAGGTTTAAAGCTGTTGCTTTATGCTGACTGAGCCACATCTGTCATACCCCTAATTCATGAAGCTCCTCACGTGCCCATGGAGTCTGTACACTGCTACACAGGGACTAACCACCTATGCAGATATAGCAGTGCCTTAGGGTGCTGAAATCAGCAATTCAGCAATATTGAAATGTCTACAGATTACACTTTCCATGCATGATCTCAAAATGTCTATTCTTCTGTTCATGAATATATAGAGGAAGCTTTATTTGAGGTGTCTAAAAATCTTGAACACAGGAGAGTATCCTATAAGAAACTTCAGTTCCTCTGCCTGTGAGTTTTGTAATAAAAGGATTTCTTTTTTTCTTCAGAAGTTATTTTACACCCTTTACTTAACTCCAGAGTGGTGGCATGCAGCAACCTAAAAAGAGGCCTCCAGGACAAAAGAGAAAATACCTTTAGTTTCATGGATACAGACCTCAATGTCTGTGTGCATTTGAGTACCACCAGCATGTTAGAGCAACCTGAAGTCTGAGTAAAGACTGCATGGATGGATCTGAACTGCCAGTATTTGGGAAGCAGGATGGTTTCAATATCCAGATATGAATCCATATTTAGCAGTTCAGGCTCTATTTTCAAGTAGACAATTCCCTTGAGTTTCCAGGCTAGCAAGTTGTGAGCTTTATCATTGCAGAAAAAACAGGGTAACTGCCTCTTGGAATGATTTGAAAAATGAATTAAAAATATATGTATGAACTTTCTTTCTTGGTGAAACTAATAACACTCACCTGTTTAAAAATCAGTGGGGTGATTATGAAGATTTTTGTCATGCTGGGTTCTAAAATGTGCAGAAAAAGAACAGGGCAGAGCAGAAAACAGCAAGTATAGGAACTTAAACTGAACAAAAGAGGGAGCTAAGAAATCTAAAATGTTCAGTTTTAAGGCAGAATAATCATAGTTACCAGATGATGTCTTTTGTTGTAAACAGACTTTTTTCATGATTGACTTCTAAGGAGGCCAATGCATGTGAGAGGTTTGTGAGCCTTGTTACTGATGTGCCATGCAAAGCCATCATGTTCCATTCCCATGGTTACCCTTGTAGAACCTCACCAGAACAGCTTTTTGAGACTAAAAATTGGCTTTCCCTGTGAAAGTCTGCATAATTTAAAATCAAAACTACAATAAGAAAAATAGATGGTGTAATATGTGCAATATTTTCTGTAAGTTGCACCAAAGTTGGGTTCTTGGTTTTTAGTTTTTCCTACCTTCCTGCCCCTGCACTGTTGACACATTGCAAAGTGGTGCCAGGTTATGCAATTATTTCAGTGCAGCTCATAGGAAAACAAAGGAATTTGTGCTTGGAAGTCAGCATTGCTCTGTACACAACAATTTCTTTATTTTTCAAGGACTATGTTATTGTGTAAGCTAATGATTTTGTTTTTAAGTTATATTCTCAGGGGCATGGACATCCAGGATAATCGAGGATGTACTTTTAATACCAATCCTGCAATGTTAGGTCTCTGGTGGAAAAGTTGGCCCAACTGCAGGGCTTGAGCCTTGGATTAACCCCTGCTTGGAAGAATTGTTGATTTCCTGGTGCTGAATATATTTGTAAATTGATGCATATTACCTATGTGTAAATGAGTTCCAATGAAAGTAAATTAGCCAGTTCCCTACCCACATGCATTTTAAAATGCCACTTACTGTTTATCACGGTAGAAGCCATTATCTCTGTTAGTCATTTTGAAAAATAAGTACATCTGCCAGGGTTCTGCCCTTCATTGTCTCAGCCCAGCTCACCTTCTCTGGCCCTCCCTGCTTGCCCACCTCTGCAGCAGGCTGGGACTCCTCTCCCTGGGAGAGCTCAGCTCTCCAGCCCAAACTGGGTGTCTTTTCAGCTGAAGTGGGAGTACAGAGTAGGTATGGAAAGCAGAAATGAGGGTCCGAGAGAAGAGGAAGGCATTCTTTGGAATTTTGAATTGCCTTTTTTTGGCTGTCAAGAGGAGGTAAGGAAATATGTGTTTAAGTTGTGCAATGCTATTGATAATTCTGCATGGAAAATATTTTCAGCGAGGTAGATAAAGGAGTAGAGCAAGAAGTACATGTAGATGCAAACTGTGGAAGGTTTGAAAAGCCATGTGGTATGAGTTATAATGCAGACCCTTTTTAACAGTCTCCAAAAGCATTCACCTAGTATCCCTACCATGTCCCTGCATGTAATGAAACAACTGGCAGAGAGCATTCTTTTAATAAAGCATTGGCTGTTAGTGTCTCTCATACTGGATCAGGAAAAGAGTTCAGAGGACCAGATATTGCTGAAGAATCTGTCTCCAATTTTCCCTTTGGAACTGTGCTTCTAGGGCTTTTAAAGGTTTATGTATTTAACATTGCAAATCTTCATTTTAGATTTTCATTTGCTGCTTGGGATTTTTATTAATTTTGCAGTGTTCATTTAACTTGATCCAGCCCTTTATATCATATCCAGCTTGAAATATTAGTTCAGAGATAAGCTTTATTATTAAATGCTTAATCTTGAACACTTGTCTTATTTGGTAAGAATTATCTCTGAGAAGTAGGCAAAGAGAAGTTGATTGCTGTGGTTTTAAAGCAGCTGTAACTGGAGTAGCCCAAGTACTAGTTTACAAAGGTTGGCATCCCTTCAGTTTGCCATCACAGCAGCTGGACTTCATTAAGTGCTGGTGTTAATTACTGGGAGAGTGTTGGTTCAGTATGTGAGCAGCAACACTTGGGGTGGCACACAAAGTAGGAGAAGGGTCACCTTGAAATAGAAGCTTTAAAAAAAGCCAAACAGGCAAGGCAGGGCTGCCACTAATTTTGTAACTGCGTTTAGTTCAAAGTTTTTCAGCAAACAGGGAAATAAGCATTACTGTGCAGCAGGGAGGAATGGCTGAACTATGTGTGCCATTGAGGAGGCAGGAACGGAGGGGAGGGCTGGGGAACTTGCCCCCTAAGAAAGGAAGACATTAATGTCATATTTTCTGTGCATGTTGTGTGAAAGAGAGGGAAAATTCTTTCTGTATTCTCCAGAGTTTTCAAGCCATATGCAGTATAGTTTGAGGAGGAAATATTAATAATTTCTTATACTGTAAATAGTATTCTATGGAGAAAACCTGTTAAGGGTTTGTATCTGAGGAATGTTTAGGAGATGAATGTCATGGAGAAAAACGTAGAACATGTGGTAGCATAAAACAAGTATTGCTTGGAAATGTTGTGTCCTAAAGCTGATGAGATTCAGACAAAGTGGGCCAAGTCCAGCCCTGGTGTAAGCAGCTGGTGGTGCACTCAGCCCAGTATTCCACCATGTGCTTAAGCAATAGCGAATTTTTATCTGTGTCTTTCACCTGGCAATTGTTTGGATGAGGTGCCAGGTGCCCGGGCTGGAAAGAGTTCGTGTGAGGATATTGGAGGAGAATTAGGTTATTACATTTCCTCCTTAATTCTTCATCAGGGCTGCCGCCTGTATTTTCTACAGAAAAATCAATGCATTCTGATTCTGTAATTTCCCATGGTGCCTCGCCGGGCGCGCAGCGTGCCATGGGAGGAAAGAGTGCGTGTGAGGATATTGGAGGAGAATTAGGTTATTACATTTCCTCCTTAATTCTTCATCAGGGCTGCCGCCTGTATTTTCTACAGAAAAATCAATGCATTCTGATTCTGTAATTTCCCATGGTGCCTCGCCGGGCGCGCAGCGTGCCATGGGAGGTGACATATCCGGTCATGGCAGCTTGAACTCTTTTTTCCAGTGAAAGAATTCATTGGAATTTCACAACCTTTGCATGCTTTTGTGAAAACACTCATTTGTGTTTGCGCCAACCTGCTAATGGCGGATGCCGGGGCTCGCGAATCCCACCTACATTCGGTGCTCGTTATGGCATGGAATGTGCCGTTAATAATGCATCTGTGAAACTCAGCTGCGAGGGAGCCAAGTAATTATCCCACCGTAGCGTTCCCTGCTTCAGTGTCATCACAACTGGGGCTTCATTAAAAGTCCTAACAGTAGAGATGTTGTGTGGTGCAGCCTGTATATATATTTTTTCATTTAAATTATCAGCAATGCCATGGCTCAGAGGTAATTTGACTTTTTGAAACCGTGGAGCCCCTGTGAATTTCCTTCCTCCTCTCCCTCTCGCTGCCGCACCAGCTGATCAGCCCCAGAAGAACAAAAGGTTTATCTGAAGCTATGAAGCATATATTCACCAGCTTCTGGCGTCTAGATAAAAAAAAAAAAAAATCAAAGTACTCCATTGAACATGTTAATACTGAGCAAAATGCACACAGCCAGACACTAAACCTTTACAGGGATTTAGGCATTTGAAAAGTGATACCCTGATCAGGTCTTGAGTTAGTTTCCTTAGCATAAGTAAAGCAGAATAATAAAATAATATAGATTTTTAAATAAATGGAAAGCTTGACATTCCCCCCACCCCACTTTTGTTTTATTTCTTTGTCTGGTTTCTGTCAGTCAGGCAGTAACAAAATCTTGGGCAAAGGTATGCTGTGATGGAAGTATTTTCCCTTTTCAATATTATATTCTTCCAACAGAAAATATAGTATGAACTTCTGGCATAAAAATAAAAGGGCATGAAGAACAAAAGCATCTGTGGGTCCTTACTGGTCTCTGAGGAAGTTTGGGATGATTCTAAAAATTACAATCTGGTACCTCATTCCTCCTTGCTGTTGGGTGCTTTTTTTGTTTTACTGCCATTGGCTTTCCATTTTACCATCCTGCTCTTGGGGAGGCTGGGGTGTAACAGGAGCCCTGCCAAGCAGGACACTTTGCCATGGTCACAGTGATTGCAGGGTTTGTCTGGGCTTCTCCTCACCAGCCTTGGTGTTGCTGGTGGCAGCACAGGGCCTCAGGGAAACATTGGGAGCATTTCAGGGAAGGGCAGGGAGTCCCCTTGCACTCACAAAAGGCAGGGCATGGCAAAAGGCTGTGCCTCTGTAGCCATCCTCTGGGATTTTGTGTGCATCTCTAAGTCCATGCTGGTGGTATTGCTCAGTAACAGCAGGGACTTTTCACCAAAGCCTTTCCAGAGGGACTCCTCGCCTGGCTGGCTGTTGTCCTCCTGTGAGCCTGTGCTGTGCTGCATTGCTTTTTTGGTACAGGAGGTCTGTAATGATGGGTGAGCTGTGTGCTCCTCTCTGGGGGTCTAAGGTCTTCCAAAAGCTCCCACAGTTTTCACCAACTTTTCTGTGGGCTTCATGTGTTTACTGGAAACCAAGATACCTCCAGTCCCAACTGTGCCAAAAGAACTGAGGAAAGAGGAGACAGCACAGGACAGGAGTCAGCTGCACCTGCCTGCTGCTGCCAGACCATACACGAGGGTGGGCAGTCACTCTCTCTCAGCAGTGTGAATTCAAACAGGGCCAAAAGCAGAGGAGCAGGGACCACAGTGCTTGTGGTCAGCCATGGGCTTGGCACATCTGACTCTGCCTGTAGTGGAGGATGCAGGCCAGAGTGCTGCTGGGCTCCCTGGGAGCTCAGTCAGCAGGGACTGGGCTGTTCTGGCTGTTCATCCCCTGGCAAATAGATTGCCTTGAGCGTGGTATGTGGCTCTTTCTGTTGCCGTGTCCAGATGGAGTTGTGTGTGTTCCCCTGTTTCCCCAGGTAATCACTATTTGGATGTTACTCTTCACCAGATTATGTTACTTCACTTCAATATACATTCATGTGTGAGGCTAGAAAGAACTGCCAAGAACCTCAGGCTTTCCCAGGTATTGACCATCACAATGGTTGAGTTAATTTAAGCCATAACATTTAGAAATGCTGTCACCAGCTGGAATTTGCAATTCCTATCTGCTGTAAATAAGGGAAGCAGTTTAGAACTTCTAGGGGAATTGTTTCACACATCAACGGAGAATTTTGATCGATTTTCAAAACTTATTGGAAATGGTACATGCTGGAAGCTAGAAAGGTTGTCCACCAGGTACTGAAGAAAGCCTACTAGGACATTCCTGCAGTTGAGTTTTCTTTCTTATTCTCTAATGAAAGATTAATAATCATGAGGTTTACAGATGGTGAATTCATTTTTATTTAGAAGAATTTTTGTTTGCCATGGACCCATTTCAATATTAAATGAAGTCAGATTTGGAGAAGCCTTTTATGGGAATCCACTACTTTGGAATTTTTCCCTCCTGACAGTGAAGAGGTCTTGTTCTCCCACCAAATAGATGCATGTATAAGAGACTTCCAGTAAGAAGTCACTGTTCCAGTTTACAGCCTGGGGGAAGGAGTTGTAGGAGCTGAGCTGCTCCCTAAAACAATATGTGTGCCCGTGCCAGCTTGGAGGTTGGCTCCACTGCCTGTTGTGAGGTTTTGTTGGCCCCGAGCCATCCTGTCAAGAGTTGTCTGCTGGGATAAGTGCCCACACTCACCAACATTTTACGTTGGAAACCTTGCTGTCCCCTCACCCCTGCAGCCTAGTGTATACTTAGATTTATTATTTATGAAAGGAAGGGGAGGGGTGAGGAAACATCCGTCAAAGTAACCGTGTTAAGTCTCCCGCTTCTGCTGCAGTAACAGCCCGGCCTATCATTTTATGAAACAAAGTGCTGCAGTTACACCATGGTGTTAAAGACTTTGGAGTAAGGAAAAGGTGAAAACCAGCTTCAAAACCCCTTCTCCACACTGCAGTCTCCTCGAGGGATTGAGCCAGAATGTCCCCTAGTTTGGTTTTCCCAGTTTAG
>NW_005054415.1:541290-591290 GCF_000277835.1 Geospiza fortis | reverse complement strand
CAAGCCTTCTCCTGGTGACATGTCACATTTAGATCAAAAACTCTATGTGGCAGTTCGCATTTTTTAAGCTGGGTGCAAGTGTGCCAGATTCTATTTCGATTGAGTGGCTGGCATTCAGAAAGCCACATTTAATAGGATCTAAAGAAAAGAAATGTTACTTTTCATCACACAAGACAACAAAGAGAACCCAGGAAACGAAAATATTATTTCGTTTGAACAAATTACAGTAAGACTCTCAGGGGCTCTTTCAGGGAGTAGATGAGGAAAAGCACTTAAATATCATTCCATCAAACTAAATTTTTAACTACAATTTTTTACAGATAAAATGTGTTGGGAGGATTCAAAGAAGATTAGAGCTCACCTAAGAAACAGTATTCAAATTTGAACAGCTAATGGAAGCCTGCAAAAACTGTTAATGTCTATATCTTTCCTCTAAGGGACTTAGATTTCAGTATTCTTATAAAAACACATTGAGCTGATTTCATTTCTGTGTCTCCACAGACTTCATTCTTGTAATTTCAGTAAGTGTTATAAATGTCATTTTAAGTATTATAATGCTAATCCCTACTGACAATAAGGTTCTAAAGCTCAGCTTCCATTACTAAGGTAATGTTTACCTCAGATAGCATATAATTGTTTGCTTTTTTCACAGTAAATTCTCTGTTCCCAACTGCTTAATCAGCCATGGAAAAGAGAGGAGACTTTCATACTGTTTAATGTTCTTGTGATTACATTAGAGTACCGTGTAAACCCACACCAGTGGATCTTGGGAAACAGAATTTTTTTGTTTGTCCACAATTCTGAAGGCAAAGTATTTTGAGCAGTGGTCCTTGCAATAACATGAATCATTTATTAATATAAATATCATGGATATGGTATAAATCTTCTTGGCTCCTGAACTCTCAGGACATTTCTTCATTGCCTGAGTCAGAATCAGCAAGGACTTCCTAGAGCCTTGGTGTAGTTCAAATAATGAACCATATTCCAGTCACAGGCAGTGAATTCCCTGCTCTCAGCAACAGGAGACCAGTGTATGCTTTCTGTATGAGCTGTCTGCTGCATCACATCAACCTAAACAATATTTTATTATGCTTTATGGAAGTTTAAAACTTCTCTGCCTTCTAACACACTCCAGAGGACACAGATTAGGGTTGGCTCAAGGACAGAATTTGGCCATTCTGTCCCTTCTGCCCGATGCCAGATGGACTCAAGAATGAAGTTGCAGAGGAGACTGGCTTTGCTCAGGGACAGGGTGTGTTTAGCAGGTAACCTCGCTTAGGCAGCAGCACATAAACCCCTGCTTAGGTCTGTAGGAGCCAGGGGCAGAGTGGGAGCCCACAGTGCTCAGTGCTGGGGGTGATGTGGGGGTGGTGCTCAGTGCAGGGCTGCACGGGGTCAGTGGACTGATCTCAGCATTGCCATCTAATCTGTATTATCCTTGAGCAAGGTCCAAACCCATGTCCCTTCTCCCCGAGGTGAAAACTGCACCAAAATTAGACCATTGTTTCAACATCCACCACAGAGGTTCATCACCAGCTTTCCATTTCTTCATGTTAGCTGTATCACTGGCCAGCTGGTGTTTTTGTAGAATTTTTTACTTGACTGACTTCCTCCGTGCATTTAAAGGTGAGCTAAAAATAAGAACTTCATGGGCAAGACAGTGTATCGCTTAACCAGAAATGCAAATACCTATAAGAGCTGATAATAAACATAAATTCATTGGCAACTAATGTAGTTAAATACATTTCTACTTTGGATTAAGAGCACTGAAGTCTGTAGGAGTTCTGCCTGTACAACCATAACATATCACAAGCTGATTACTCAGTGAACAGATGTGAACCTAGACACTCAAGTATCATCTTGGTGAAAAGATTGCCTTTGGGTTTCAGATTGTTTTAGTGCTTGGGGGCTTGGAAGGACCACAGTATGTGCCCAGGCCTTTTGGCCTTGCTATTTTTAGCCCTGCACTGCTGTCTGCCCACAGCAAAACTGTGAATTGCAGGTGGTCAGCTGGCTGCTGAATAACCTGGTGGCATTTGGGCCACAAAGTCCAAATTACCTGCACAGTCCCAGCTGCTCACCATGTACCAGCAGCATGTCTTGTGTAGCCTTTATTTTAGGGTTTCAACTCCAGACCAAGCAATTGCCCTGCCTTTCTTAAGTAGAGGTGTGGAAGAGGAATTAGGGGTGCCCATGGTTTGCAACCCTGAGCAGTTCTGAATAGCACAGGGCTGGAAAGTGCATTGTGCTCAAGGCCGATGGGAGGCTGAGGAGGGGGAGGAGGCTGGAGGTGGAAAGGGCCCATGTGCATGCTGGCCCACGGCATCCATCCTGCCAGCAGGTGGGCAGGAGAATGTACCTTCTGTAGCATTTTTAGAACTAAGTTAATATTTTAATGATAGATGGTTTGTTTTGATTAGTTTTGAAATGAAGCAGTGATCTTGGCTCTTTGAAAGGGAGTGATTGACCCTAAAGATTCTGCCTTTATTTTAAACAAAAAGCTGTGGTTTGTTTCATTTTCCTTCACATGATCTCTGTAAGGGGTCATTTTAAGGATGCATGAAGCACACTTACAGAAGACAGGAGTATGTTTTTTTTCCCCAGTAAAATATTCAGCCAGTGCTCTTTGTCTCTCCCTGAGAACATTGCAGGATCCAGGAGCATTAAGTGAGCCACAGATGCCAAACCAGGGGAAAAAAAAAAGAAACAAACTATATTTTCTGCTCATCTGTGGAGTGAGGATAACACAGGCCCAGAAGCACACGTTGTGAAGCAATTTCAGTCGTAGCTGAGTGCCTGTTTTCCCCTGGAGCACAGACTGTAAAAACCTTAAAAACCTTGGTTTCTATTTCCTTAATATTCTGGTTTTGAAGATGATATTGTGATGAAGAAAGGAAGAAGAATGCCCTTTTTAAAGTTGTTCTCATTCTTTTTAATTAGAAGATTTGGAGAAGATTTGAAGTAGGAGAACCATGTGCCAGCTTTTCAACGTATTTGTAAGGCATCGATAAATATTTCATTTTAGAGAGAATGAGACATGAGCACAAAAACTTGTATTTGAATCTGTTACACACAATGTAAATCTGGAGTAACTCCAACATTCTGAAGTCAGCATTAGTCTGGGTTTATCTCCCTGTAATTGGGATGGGAATCTGGCCCACTCTGCAAGAGACTGCAAAGAGCTCTTTACCTTTAAATCTATCCCAGTTAAATTACATGGGGCCACAACGTATCACCTACATCCTTGACTATTTTAATACAAAAATATAGTTTAAATCTCCCTGGATTTGCTGTTCATCTTGGGATTTCTAAAGATACTGTTAGGCTGTAATACATGTAGAATATCAACGAAGAAAAAGGTCTGTAGTCAATTTCTCTGTATTAGAATAAATAATTTGATTGTGGCATAGTTTTAGTCTTAGCACTATGCAGCATATTACTGGCAGCCACACCTATGGGTCCACACCTTTGGGTGCACACAGCCTGTGGTCTTCTGACACAAAGGCATCACCTCTGACCACTGCAGCCTTGCAGGAAGTGCTTCCTTTGGACCTGTGTTTGTGACTTCACAGTCTGTGGCTAGAGTAATGCTGTTCAATACAGTTTAATTCTTTTTTTTTACTGCGCTTTGATTGCTTGTGCTCTCTACTAAAGCATAAGGAAGGCCAACAAGAAATAGTGCTAAAGACAAATTAGAGATATTTGGCTCTCTTAGTGGGTCATCTCCCGGGTGAGTTGAGCAAGGGCAGGGTACAGAGGCTCCATCTGCGGACGCCTCCTCTCCTCCATCTGCTGGGTGGACACCGGGCTCGGCTCGCTGCACAGCAGACGGAACACGGGCGAGCAGATTTTTCCAGACCAACCCAAATGAATCTGACTACCCAACAAATGGCTCGCTTGGCTAACGGGGAGGGGGCAGCCTGCGCATCTATAGGCTGGGTCACTGTGGATAATTCATGCAACAACCCAATGTCTTTCTTAGCTCTGCTGTAAAATCGAGTAAAAATAACACAGTTACAGTGAGGTGTCACATCTTGGCCAGTAATGAATGTTCTCTGGGCAGAACAGACTGACCCTCTTACAGAATGGACATGAGCAGAAGTAGTGCTGTGCCACTGTGAGCCGCTCAGCTGACAATACAGGTTGTTTTTCTAAGCTAGTATACAAAGTAATGAACTCTTTAGAAATCCATTTAAATATATGGAAATCTATTTATTTTTCCAATAATATTTCCAAGAGGAAAATTTCTTTTTCCTCTTGTCATGAAAGGGGATAAAATTCTGATCCCATCAAAATCAACTGAAATATCTTGGTGCAGCTAGGACTTTGGATGGCTACAAAGACCCTTTCTAAAGTTTTTCTTCTCCATAGCAGATCCTCACATTCATAGAAATAAGTGCCCTGCCACACTTGCTTCAGACTTGTGAAAAACCTCAGTGTGAGATATGGTAGACAAAGATGAATGTATATGTTATTTGCATTGTTTCAAAAGGCAGCAGTTCAGAGAAATCTGAAGAGGGAGGGAAACATGGGGGAACTCGTCCCTTTCCTAATCATTATCATTAAAAATTTTATAAAGAATAAATACTTGCCCAACTCTGGTAATAATTGTATAAAAAGAAATGCTAAAAGCAGTAAATGGGAAGAAAAGTTTGCTGAATAAATTGCGAATTTGCTGAGGAGAAATCACAACACTGTTTCAATGTGTGTTCACCTTCTACTGTGGAGTTTGTACAGAAAAGTTAACTTGGCAGCTAAATACTAGTTTGGAGTCCCTTTAGAATTATTTTACAAAGCAAGAAATGGTTCAGTTTTGAAGGCAGTAAAAAGGAAACTAATGCTTGTCATAGAAAATCTTTTTTTTTCTTTTTTTTTTAAGTGTTAAAAGCAAGTAAGCCCCTAGTGGTCTTAAATAATTTGCGTAAGTACACTTAGCACATTCACTTCCCTGGGAGTGCTGATTGGGTACCAATATATTAGTCCCTTGAAAAAGGAGAAAAGAAGATAATGAGAGGCAGGGATGCTACCTTCACAATAATTTCCCGGTATTCTGCTTTACTCAGAGGTCTGGTGTGTGGGAGCGCTGACCACCTCGATCCTTGGGCAGATAATAGAGTCACTTAGGAAATGAGAGACGGCAAATGGCAATTTGAGGTGGGAGGGATGGCTCCAGCAGTAAATGGCAGGCATTAGGACAGCCTAATCACTTAAATGCAGCCTATTAGTAAGTTTAGCTGAAGATGTTAAAAGAATCCTTGCAGCCTCTCTGCTGGCATGTTTGGAAGGGAGCTCAGTTATGAGACTATTAAAATGTTATTTTGATAATTAAGCCCACAGCTGTTGTGAGGGCGTTGGGGGCACGAGCTGGCGCAGCAGCTGAGCGCACGGCGGCGCGGGGGGCAGGCAGGGGGAGAGGAGAGGAGAAGGGAGGAAAGGAGCCCTGGGAGTTCCTTGGCGCTTGGGAGAGCTGGAATGGCCACCTCCAGCACACAGCAGGCTCGGCTTTCTGCGGGAAGGTGAGAAGGCAGGAGGAGCTGCTCCCCTGCTCTGCCGGGATTTGCGTCTCTGCTTTCTGCAGTGGGGCAGCTCTAAGGGGCAGGGCGAGGATGGGTCTTCCAGGATGTGTGGACTTGGTTTGCTTTGGTGTAGGGATGGATCTTGGCTGGGTACAAAACTTGTGTTGGAAGGAGAAGGGCTGCAGACAGCAGTGCTGACACGTGGTGGGGAGGTGAGTGTCCCCATGTCATATGGCAGGTGGGCAGCAGCACCCAGGTTACACAGGAGCCCCCTGCACCTGCCAAGTTGTGCACCAGCACCAAAGGGGACATGGCTGATTTGAATCTGTTCTTCAAAATTAATGGCAAAATTTTGGTTGTTTTTGGAAGTGGGATCAGGTTATGATTGTGCTCAGACCATGGATATCTCTGCCCAAACAGACAAACCGGATCAGCAGGGTCAGGTCCCTAGGAGTCACCCAGGGTTTGCTTCAATACTTAAGTGCTTGCTAAATATGCAATAATAAACCCACAACCAATTTCACTGTGGCAGGTGATGTGAACTCTTTTGCAAACATAGAGTTTGCATTTTATTTTGTGTATACTGCTACAGACAGAACATGCATTGTGCAGTATGCATACAGAGTTTATCTGTGCTGTCCCAATCTCCTCTTCTGCGTTAAAATTAGGATGATTTGCAGTGTTTATCCATATCGAGCAGGATATAATTGCCCAAATTAAAGCTGTCCATCAGGACAACTAGTAAATTCACCTCTTGTCTCTGTGTGTCAGTGGTAACCTTTCCACAATTGCTCCTCTACCCGCAATGCAATGTCAGTTGTGGTCCCTTGTTGACTCCCTGCCTGCACATGCTCACTGAATACAGAATCAGAAAACAATATATGTGATTTTATATTTTAAATAAACGGAATGTAAAATGGGGGAAATTAGCCTTTTGATGAAAAGGGAAATGAAACCCAAGTATGGGTCCTGCCCCAGTATCAAAAATTGTTGAACTTGCAACTTTCAGCCATCTCCTGCTTTCCATGATTACAAAAATGTCTTCAGTAACATCTGTACTTCTCAATTCGTACATCGCTGAACCAGGCCAACTTTTAAAATATTATAAATAACACCAGCTATTTATCTAAATTATTGCTTTTCAGCTCAGCTTTTGATTATCAGCTGGTTTATATATAATTATAGCTACTGTCAGTGTTGATCTTTATTAACATCCAAATTACATTCTTTTTTCTTCTTTTAGAAAATACAACAAAATAAAAGAAACAGCCCTTTAAAGTTTTGCCAGAATCGACAGGTATTACCTCACCTTCCTGGGAGGTCCATGCTGAAAATTAACTGATAGTTTCTGCTCTACCTGTGAGTGATTTACTGCAAAAAATGTTCTCTAATCAGAATATGTAGTTTGAAGTACATCGAGCATTTCTGTGTTTGATATTTCCACACAGCATTGTAAACATCCTGTTCTCTGTGCCAAGCACACGGACAGCCAGAGTGCCTGGGACACTGGGTGTGAAGGTGCAGGGCTGTTTGTAGAGGTTTGCAGAAGGTGATGGGGGGCTTTGCACAGGCATTATCTGTTGGGGCAGGTGACCCACCCTGGTGTGTCCTACCCTGATTTCATACAGTTTGATTTCTTCCAGCTAGTTGAGGTTATTTTTGCTAAAGATTAGTGGCAGTCCTAATGAAGTCAAGCAGGAATCCAGTACCAGCGGCACAACTGGGCCAAGGTGTGCTTAGCAAGAAATTGTTTACAGCTGTGACATTTAGGAGACTCCAAACTTGAAATGTGTGAACCAAAACAAATTCAGGAATGATTACCATGGGAAGAATCTTGGACTTAGAGCGGGACAGTGAGATTGTCTTGGTGTGAGCAGCTTGATCCCACCATGGGATGGAAAACCAAGATGCCAGGAGACCAAGGCAAAGGAAAATGTTGTATTTAAGGCAGGAGATGGTTACAGCATGGGTCAAGTTGAGATGAAGTGAAAGGATAGATTTTTGTTGAGGAATAAGAGGGCTTAACACTACAATAGTATGTTATTACAAGTCTGTTGAACTTGTTTTAGCTTTAGGGTGTTTTGATTCCTGAAAAGCAAATTAATTACATAGTAACTCTGAAATCCTGGCTTCCTTACCACCAGGAAAAGGTTACTCTTCCCTTGTGGCTATTTCTTATTACCACCTTGTGATGATAAAGTATTTGGCACATGAAAGTCAGATGCTTTGGAGATTACTACACGAGTTATTAGCCAATCTATGTACCTGAAGTATTTGTAATGCTATTAATGCCTTCCACTGTTCACCCTTTGTAACAGGGAGCATCACTTGACAATTGAGAGGAGATGCATCCTTTTCCCAGAACCAAGGCCACAATGTGACCTTCCAACAACCTTGTAAAGAGACATCTTCACACACACGGGCCAGACTCTTCTGTGCTGTTTATTAGAACACCTAGGCAGGGACTCTGCCCCTCTCACTGATTTCTGCTGCTGTCATTCCAGCTTATGGAAGACATAGCTGAAAGATGAGCCCAGAAAAAATATGAAGTGTTTTTTGGGGAAAAAACCCTCTAGGATAGCCATAGCTTGGGGCAGAAGGTGAATATTGTCAAGAAAAGAAACTGAATGTTCTCATTAGATCTATTTCTACACCACTTTCTGCTTAAAGAGAATATTAAATGTCCTTTAGGCAACACTTTGAAAGTACCTTTTCCTTTTTCCAGATGGTGTAATTAAAAGCCATTCATTTGGTACCTAAGTTAGGAATCACCTTTCTCCATGTTAATTAAAAGCTATAGCTTACTAGGGCTGCTAAGTGCCCAGTTATTGGTGACTTTAGGGCTTTCAGGAAGAGCCCTGGTCAGAAGTGCTGAAATCTTTTTGAAGTAGTCACTCAGATAACAAATACCTACACAATTGTTTTATTGGTGGGGTATGATGATTATAACCTCTTGTTCTGAAGGGAGTGCCATCCTTTGTTGCCCATGTAATAGCTGATGGCAACTCATTTAAATTAGATAACTTGTCCTCTTTATAGTGTCCCTATATTTATGGACAACATTTATGTCTTTATAGGTGGTTTTTGCTGATTTGTGTGTGTGCATATCTATCTATCTATCTATCTATCTATCTATCTATCTATCTATCTATCTATCTATCTATCTATCTATCTACCTACCTACCTACCTACCTACCTACCTACCTACCTACCTACCTACCTATCTATCTATCTATCTACCTATCTTATCATCTGTTTATCTCACACAACCCCCAGTGTACAGCCCTAGCCATTTGTTCTCAGGGGGTAGGTGTGCTCTTTGAAGAGAGGAGGTCTAAGCACATTTTCTGCCCCCTCCCTCAGCCATGACCTCTTGGACTGCCTGAAGCCATTAATTCTCCATTCCAGGCTACTGTGAGCACTGCATTCGTTGCAGTTCATGGCAAGTGTGTTCCTGTGACACAAAAGGATTCTGCAGTGAAATACCAGCCAAATATATGTTGGGTTTATTGTTTGTTTTTCACCTTCTAAAATGCCAGTGTCAATAGAAGACATGCAGTGTTGTGCTGTGTGTCCCAGCTGAGGCTGGACCGAGGCTGTGGCCGTGTCCTTGCCCTGGAGGATGGCATCAGCCCCTGGCAGGAGGCACAGCTGCCCCAGGGCCTGGCCTGGCTGTCCCCTGGGGCTGCTCCTGCAGCAAGGATGCAGGAGGGCATCTCCAGCCTAGAAATGTCCCTGAAATTGTCTCAGCACCTGGAGACCTGCAGGGATTTGGCACAGGCCCAGCTCCTGGACTGCCCATGGATCTCTCTTGGGCTAAGGCAATGTCCACTCCTGGCTTATTTAGGCAAACACAAGTGACATGCTGGAGAAACATGAATAGGCTTTTGTGCACTTCAGAAAAGAATTTTAACATAACACCTTTTCTTTTTTTTAGGGAAGTGCAAACAGTTTGCCCCCAAATCTCAGGAGCTAGACTTTGTAGTGTCAAGGACTTCTTCTGTCAGTTTCTAGTTAGGAAAATGCCTTGAGTAAAGATCTCTGGTTATCTGTTTTATTTGAATTACTGAAATTTGCATCCTGCAAACTGCTGATTGAGTTTGGATGAAGCTAAATTTGGGTAATGAAAAATGACCCGCTGTAAAGAAAATGCTGGGAATGGCTCCTCTGTTCAGCTCTCCGTAAGATTCTCACCAAGATGTTTCCATTTTTAATTCTCCCTATGCATCTGTGAGATAAAACATTACATTTTAGCTCAGAGGTTTCTTTGTCCTTTACTCTTTTGCTTTCAGTACTTAGGCACACAATTCCTAAGGCTCAGTTGCTAGGTATAAAAAATTGAAGGCAATTTTCCTCCTCAGCAAAGGATTTCCAAAATTCTCATACCTTCCTTAAGCTACAGCAGAATAATGGGAGGCTGGTGGTGCTGTCGTGGTGCCATTAGCTTCGCTGCTCGGTAGCTGCACATCAGCACAGTAATCATTTTCAGATTTACAAGCATTAAATATTTTAATTTAATGCCTTGGCTCTCTTGTAATTCATGCACTTAATTATATGATAATTACTCAAATGAAAGAGATACAGCTGCTGTTGTATCAATTCTTCTAGGAATGTGAGATTCTAGAATTGGCCTTTGATTTCAGGGTTTTGTTTGCTGGTTGTTTTTTTTTTTTCCTCCTGGTCCTTTCCAAAAGCTAGTGGGCACTTAGAGGTAATTTTTTTTTTTTTTCAGTATGTAGACCAGAGGGGAATTTCAGGTAATGTTACTTCCCTAGCTTCTTTTCCTGGAGCATGGCATACATTTGGCAGCTGAGGGACTGGGCACTGTGCTGGCTGTTTTTACTGCTCCTTGTGGATTACAGTCATTAAAGCAGAGGCACTAGGGCAAAGCTTCCCCAGTGCAGGACCCTGCTCCATTGGAGAGGGCTGCAGAAGGAAGTGAACTGCAGGAAAGAGGTGTGTGTTTGTGTACATGTGCACATAACTGTATAGAATTTAATACCTTCGTAATGGGCCAGTTGCCCAGTGCAAGCACTGCACAATGAAATCACATAATAAATTAAAGTGTAAAGGTTCAGCCAGGCCAAATAGACCACCAACAGGAACAAAAGGATTTGGCACAAAGGCAAACCCAAGTGACCTCAGAGGAGATGGGCAATTAACACAAGGGGTGAGGAAGAAAAGAAGAATGTTTTTTTATTTGTATTAGCAAATGCAAAAAAGGCAGTTGGTTCAAAGAAGGGAGCCCCTAGAATCTGGGACAGTGACACTGTCCATGAGGACCACATAGCTGCCAGTCCAGGGCTGTGGCACCTCTTCTCTACAAGGAGACCTCCTTATAGGCATCCTGCAGCAGGTAGTGCCCCAGACTCCCAATTTCTGCTTTCCAGCTCTGTTCGTAACTGTTTGAAATACATAGCAGTAGGCTTTTCTTGGGAAAAGCAGTTATTATAAGATGGCAGAAGACATCTTCTGATTTTGACTATTTTGGTTTAATCACATGTCTCCAGTGCTCAAAGATGAAAAATTAACTTTGGTATATTCTTCAGTTAGAAGATGTGCTAGTGAAAGTCTCCATAAAGTTATTCAGAACTTAAATTACTTCAGATCTCTGAAGACTGTTCCACAAGTATGTGCAGCTTGCTCTGTGGGAGGGTAAGTGCCACATCCCTGGGAGCCGGCGCTGGCTCGGCTGTGGCAGGAGGGCCGTGTTGAGCTGCAGCCATAGAAAACTGCTTGTGCTCTGTACAAATACTTGAAACCTTCCATACTGAGCCCCTTCCAGCGTATCAGAAAAGAAGGAGCAGTTTCAGCCCTTGTGTATTCAAAGGAAATGTGCTTGTGGGCAGGCAGGAAAGAGACTGTTCCCCCCAGTGGGGCTGCTGGAGCTCTCTGGGATCACTTTCTGCAGGGCTCCACTTTGTGTGTTTTAATTTCTGGTTCTTTGCTGCTGCCATATCTTCTGGCCTAAGGTGATTAAAAGGTTCTGTGAGCCTGCACTTCTTGAGACAATTGTGGGGCCAGCCAGCAGCATCCCCTCAAAGGGGCAGTTGCTGGGCCTGAGCTTCTGGGCAGGCATGGAAGAACTGTCAGACAGCCACTCACAGCCAGCACTGGCAGATCAGCAGTGGCATGATTTGCTACTACTTTTCTAGAAAACAGAAAAAACAAGAGACTCTTTAACAGTGATCACAGTAAAGTTTTGTGAAAACACGTTGCAACCATATTTAAAGTTTTTGTTGTTGGTGGTTGTTGACATGTGAGATTATGTTTAATCCTCCAGGGACTCCGGATATTTTGTAAGAATTGTAAGTGTAAATATTTGGCAGTAGTTTCATATCCGTCCTCTCCAAGTCCCAGTGGAACAGATGATGCCGGGTTACTGTACTGTGTGGAGTTTCTGTTGATGGCAGTAGCAGATTTAACACTTCTACATAGTGGGATTTTACTTTATGAGTATTTGAAGTTTGTCTTGTGTATGTGGAGTAATTGCTCTGCAGCATGCTTTCTTGGAAGTGAATGTAATGTTTGTCCAGTTTCTTCAAAGCTGTAAATGAGAGGCAGAGCCAACAACAAACCTATCGTGATTAACAATACACAGAGAAGTTTTTCATTGCTAAAGACATCTAGCATAAAGCAGAAATATTTAGTTGCCTGGCTTGTAGTGTGATTGTCAGACTTACAGCAAGGCTAAATCCATTCAAACAGTTACTGGAAATTGGTATTTGAACTTGTGAACTCAGGAAAACTCCTAATCTGTGCTGAGGTTTCTGGCATGTCCTTCCAAGCCCCACAGCCTGTTGTCTTGAGCTTTCCTTTAACTCTCCAGAGACCTTGGTGTCTGCATTTCTGAGTTCCTGCCTAAATAGAAGTTGCACCAAAAGGGTTACAAAATTTTAAGCCCTGTGTATGCAGACAATTTTCAGCTAGCTTACAGCAGCTGTGGAGTCGTGCTGATAGATTAAAAGCAGCTCCCAGCCCCAGAATGAAGTACATTAGAGCTCCTGCTGAGCCGAGCTGGGGTGAGGCCTACACAGCTGTCATTTAGGCCAAGTTTCCAACTGAAAACTGAAGAAAAGGATGCAACTTAAAGAAAAGTTGTATTTTAAAATAAGGCATCTGGTTATTAATCAAATATAGGCAGGAGCTCAGTTGTGCAGTGGGTTTCAGCCTCAACAGCCTGACGCTTGGGAAGGTAGGGAGGCAATTTTCAAGGATCAAGAAGGGGCATGTCCAGTCAAAGGCTGTTACTCAGTGACACCGTAAAAATAATCCTGTTTTTTTCTGTACTTTTCTCTCTCCCTGAAAAAATAAACAGAATACAAATATTCTTGAACTGTTGCATGTCTGAGCGAGAGACTGACCAGCTCACACAATTGCTTTTTGCTGATACTGACCTCAAAGCAGAGCTGATTCCCGAGGGAGCGTGCTCATTGAAATCTGCAGTTAGCAGAGAGGTATTTAAAGCACAGAAATCTTTATGGCTTTTCCTCCATTTCCCAGTGTGTCTTTACCACAGGAGAGGTGGTCCCCAGTAGCATGACAAGTTCGAGAATTCTTGTGAGCACAGGTGATCCCTGAGCTGCCCACCCTCTACCCTCTGGATCCCACACCCCACACGGTGCTGATGCTCACCCTGACACCCAGTTCTGTTACTCCTCTGCACAAGCACTTTTAGTCTCATCCCAGTAGCATAAATGAACCAGTGCCTCTTGGTCTCCACTGCCATGACCAGGAGTAGTCTGCTTGTTCTCGGTGCAGGCCAGCTTCCAAGTGGCTTCTCAATTTTTAATGCAAGAGGGTCATTCACGAAAAACTGCGTGATGAACATGAATTAATTATATTATCACATTGACTTTACTTTGGCTTCTGAGGACTTTTGTACCCATTTTTCATTTAATTTGCTTGTACAGTTACCACTGCTCTGTCCCTGCTCCTCACTTATAAACTGTTTATCTCACAGTATTGCCTGCAAGTGCTGAAGCCAGATTTACTTCTGCTTCATTAAAATAAAATATTCAAAAATATTTGTTTAAAATACTGACTTTTGTCTGTATATAGCGTGTAGTATGAATAATTTGTTGGAGTTCAGATACAGTTTCAGTTCTTAGCAGATATGTATGACATGAATTTGAAAGTATGCCCTCTTGCTTGCTTTCTCATGTATGGTGCATAATGAATTTCCAGCTTGGCAGAAAGGAAAGGATCAGAGTGGGAAGCAGAGTATACCATGAGGATTTATCATGATACCAGTGAAAGCAATAAGACAACTCTGGGTAATTTCTTGGTTACTGAAGTAACAGTCTCATTTGGGAAAGGACTGTAAAATAAAGAACTTGCATTCTTCAGCTAAAAAGCAGCTATCAGTCATTAATTAGGCTGATGTTATAGGTGGCTGGTTCTTGTTTCTTTGCTTATCCCAAACTACCCAACATTTTTCAGCATCATCCAGCATTAATATTAACATGTGTAAACCTATTTTTTGTACAGAAATTTGGGATAATTTGGATAGAAATATAAGTATGTAGTGAGTTGAAAGGCACAGTAAGGCCAGTGAGATCAGTTTGTAGTGTGAACAGTAAACAATGCACTCCAGGAGTGCAGGTGGACCACATCAATGATCTTCCCAGAACACTCAAAACAGAAATGGTAATTTTCTTTGGAACCTTAGATCTGAAATTTGACTCATGAACCCATTGTAATGTGATGGTTCTTAATATATGCACTTTGGAGGTGATATTCCTCTGTGGGACTGTGTACATGTTCACACAGATCCTGTTATTTCATATTATTTATTCATATTGACAGTAGTAAAAGATGGTTGTTACTTGTGTGGCAGACTAGAGCTAATGCAAATTCAGTAATCATCCCTTAAGTACAGGGGAAGTAACTCAAAGAAAAAGCTCTCCATTTGGCTATTGCTGTGAATCACCAAGCAAATAAAAATGTGAACTTCTGAGCCTATGTGGAATAAGTGTTAACTCAGTATTCTCTCCTTGGTGAATGCAGGGCACATATGTGCATTTGGCCTCTACTAGAGTCAAGTAAGTCACCTCTACCAGCCCTTGAAAAACAGGACTAGCAGGACTTCCTGCTGTTTGTAGAACAAGGTTACTAAGCTAATCCAGTGTTGTCATAAAAATGTAATAAGCACTTGTAAAAAGCTAAATATATAAATTATTAAGTGCTAAATGCTATTATTTTTTATTTGTGATTTTGAAACCAGTCTGATGAATGTCCTTAGTAAACATAGTTGCAACAAATGCATATACAAGGTTTTATGGTTAGAAAATTAAATTATATATAGCGCAGCAAAAATGCATTTTAGGTCTGAACTCTAGAATACCACAGTTAGTGGAAACGAAGCTTGTTACCACTCTGTTGTTCTTCCAGAAAAGAGCATAGTATTATTGCTCATAGTATTATGAGCAATAATAACAAAAACAAACAAACAAAAAATCATAGCAAAAATTTTAATTTTTCACAAAATTCACAGAATTTAGCAGCTGTTACTTAAGTAATAGGTTGAATTTTTGAGGATTATTTTCTTGCTCAATTTGGGAATGATATCCTGCAGTCTGCATCACTTAGGAGATTTTAGTTTTCTGTTAACTTCCTAGCATGGACAGTTGTAGTTGAATGAATCAGTGTGTAAAGAGAAATAATGTGTTTGAGATTTTGGAAGGAGGTTTTGTGAGAATTTTGTTGAGGTTTTATTTTATTTTATTCAGCTTGGAATATTTCTAGCTATCTAATCTCATCTGAACACATGAGGGTCTGAATATTACATATTTACATTTTGAGACATGCATCAATTTTTATAAGTTAACGTGGCAATTTTATACTTGCCAGAATGCAGAAGCTTTCTCCACTTCTAAAAGGTTTTATTTTCATTAAGCTATGAATGCAGAAGAGTGTCTGTCAGGTTTTTTTGTTTTTTGCATTAGCCTGGCTGGTTTATCTTAAGCATACTCAGTAGACTTGCCTCAGTTTTTCTCAAGCTATTGTTCTTTTTTACACCGCGTTTGCACACTGCAGTGCATCTGGGGAATTTCAGCAGTCGGAATATACATGAAAAGAGACCCGCTCTACTTTCATAAGGTCCCTGGATGAATTGGACGAAACCTCAAGGCCCCATGGTGGAGCCAGAGCCGCATTCATATTCCTTGCCATCACCACACATATGATAGCATGAAGCCCAGACCAATCGAAAACTTGACAGTAAGCCTTTTGATTTTGCGGGGAAGCCTTCATCAAGCTGAGAGAGGGAAGGGAATATAGCCCAAACTGGACTTCATACTGTGGCAAGTTTGAAATCCCAGCCCAACCACAGAGCTGCTTGATTGGAATAGTTGGAAACTGTGTCCAGGAATTCGGCAGCAAGAACTTGGCTTTCAGTTACTCCTGCCTTTTTAAAGGAAAATTCAGTATACAGGTCACTTGGAAGCCTTATTTATTTTGTCAGGATTTTAAATATGTACACTCTTGCAAAGGATAGTTTTAATGTGTAGTGTGTAGTGTTTGCTGCTGTACAGTTCTGTTCCACAGCAGCTTTGTCTCTTAGCCTCATGGTGGAACTCTCTTGGCTGAAGCTGCCACACTTTAATGTTGTCTTCTAGCCTATTTCATTATTTGGTCCTTAGTCTACTTAGGAAACAGAAAGAAAAAAAGCAACCCTTTTTTACACCATATGTGTTAGTATTAGCTTCTCCTTTAAACATTATGCCTGCCCATGTCTTGTATGTGTGCTATGAAACTGATCTCTGCTTATATGCCTGGGAATTTCACCAGTATGTCAGAATTGCTGTTGAACATAATGATGTGTCATCAGTTATACCACTGAATAACTATTATTCTTCATCCTTTTTGGGCTCCTGTGTCTGGGTGCTGGCACACCTTGATATCTGCCGTGGTGCCTTTGGATTTGCAAGTGGAAGACCTGAGCATTTCCTCCTGGGGGAGATGCTGAAGCATCTGCTGCCCTCCCCCCAGAATACTTAATTTTAAACTTTAATTTTAAAACTACAAAGCTTCTGCACTTTTGGTGCCTATCTAGAACTGCATTTTATTCATTGTCACCCCTGGAATTGTGATCCAATTATGCTCCAACCCAGCTCTCAGTCAGACAAAACTCTTGTTGACTTTCATGAGAGTTTGTCTAATTAAAAGACGAGTTGGGAGTGCAGAAGAGATAAATACCAGAAGCATGTAAAAGTGGCAAACTGATAGATTTGTGCTTTGTGTCAGAAGGTCATCCCTATAACACACTTTCCTGATTGCGATGGGAGACTTCTTTTCCATGGAGTGGTACAGAGTCCCCCCTTCAGTGCAGTGGTGCCTTTTATAGACTGCAATTCCTTATGGCTGAAGCAGAGTGCAAAACACACAATATTGTCTTGTGGCAAGTAAACGGGAGTGCTGCTACTTCAAAATGTTTTGTGGGGTTTTTGTTTGTGGTTTGGTTGGTTTTTGTTTTTTTTTTTTTAAATCTGTAGCAAGATTTTCTTCTGGCAACCTCCCACCACCAAAAGGGTAGGGAGAGGTTGGGAAGGTGTGTGGGACACATGAGAAGCCCAGCCTGGAGCTCAGGAGGGGTTTATCTGCAAGCCCTCCCATCCTCCCCTCCAGGGCAGCTGGGAGTGCAGCTGGAATGAGGTGCTGGGTTTGCAGTGCCTGCTGCTCACACGCTCTCCAAGGGCTGTGCTGGCTGTGAAGCAGAGTGGAGGCTTGGTGCAGATCCATCCCTGTGGCATGTTAAGGCTCTGTTGGATTGGCTATTCAGCAATGTTTCCTCAGCCAACATTTTGGGTTTGGTTGATTAGATTATTTCTTAATACCACAACACTGTATAAGAGCATTTACTTTAGTTAATAAGTTTTAGGGTAAGCTGCAAGGTTCAAATGAATCAATTTTAAGCACAGAACATCATTAGAAAATTATTAGCTTAGAAGCTTAATGTTAAGGAGGAATCTAAACCAGAACTTTTAAGGTTGAATTGTAGAGTATTCAAATGTCTTTATAGCTTTTAGAATCATCTCCAAGAAACACCAAATTTAAGACTATAAAATTGAATCTGTGTACATCTTGACCCCATAACTCATGCAAATACATGAAAATTGGATCATATAAAACCATATGCAAGGTTTCAGGATGGTATCTCTGTTGAGTTTTATTTAAATGGCTGCAGAGTGTAAACATCCCAGGCTCTGTACATAGCCAAAACAGAGGCACCATTCTGCAGGTCTGCAGAGAGAAAAGCTCCATGTGATTCCTACTGAGAATTGCAGTACTCTGCATTGTATCCCAAAGGGTGCTGAGTGCCCAAAGCCCTTGCCATGCCCCTGGAAGAGCAGAGTGCTCCCACATCTAGAGAGGATGACTCTGCAGCCTCTTCCTCTTCTGTTCCTCAGCTCTGCCAGGTAGGTACTGCCAACAGCAGAGACATTCTCACTGCTGTACACCCAACTGCTTCTCAGGAGTTTTGTGAAACAGGACCATCCCATGTTGTCAAGAGTTAATAATTATACCAAATATATGCTCTGTGATTAAATAACGCGCAGCTGGAAAAATTAATCACATCTTGCACTGAGAAATGCTTAAGACTTTTAAAGCAGCAATAGGTGCAGAATTTAACATTTAAAGATCCCTTGAAATGCCAGGGAATGAATATAAATGACTTGGTGCTCTATAGTATTTTGATACAGTGATGCCAACCAATGGAAGTGCAGGGTTTGATCCTGCTATTTTATAATAGGCTAGTAAATATTTTATCTTGTGCAATGTTCCTTTTACATGAAATTTTAGTCCAAAACCACCACTCCCTTAATAAAGCAGAAGTTTAAATTCACTAATGTTTTAAAGGGGTGATACTGTCTGTTTACCCCACTGCCTGGGCACAGGAGAGGAGGGACACTCTTTTTGCTCTATGCTCCTTCCCTCTTTCCTCAGCTTGTCCTGCATTTTAGGATTTAAGGCTTTATTTTTAGAAAGATTGTCCCATTGAAGAAAAAAAATATAGTGCCATTTTGTTTGCTTTGCTGAAGGTGCAGACCTGAAGAATCAGTGCTGTGTATAAGCTGCCTCACCCTGCAGTTTCTCTTACCAGGGGCTCATTTGTATGCAGAGGGGATTAGTCAGAATTTACTGTAGCTTCGCCCTGGGGAGCTGTGAACTCCCTAGGAATATGCTCTGACGAAAGCGTGCAGTTGGTAAGATTAGAACAAACCCTTCTGCTACAGAAAGTGCCTTGGTCACTCACTAGGCCTCCAACATTGAAATCATTTTCATTTATAACCTTTTTGATCATTCAACCTCAAAGAAGCCTTGGCTTTTATGACAGCTTGCACTAAAATTGCCCAATTATTTGGGGGGGGCGGGGAGGAGAGGAGTGAGTGAGAATCTGAAAACAGTCAGATGTGAGAGACAGGGCACTTGATCTGCGCTCATGGCTTTTCCTTCCCTTCTCCTACCAATATTTTTACAGCTGTTGACATATATTGAGTTACATGTGGCTGTGCCATATCCCCATGGTATAGTTTCAAAGATCTGTTCACCGTAAAGTGTGCTGTTCTCAAGTAAATGACTCTGACTTCAAGAAAGCACAGTAGTTTAAATGTTACTATAAATACAGGAGCTAAGACATTTTAATTATAATTTTTGAGTTATACAGTGCTCTGTACGTACACGAGGCATTTACTAAAGGCTGGGGATGTGCTCAGGTTACTGTGCTCTCTCGTGGATAAGGCAGTAATTGCAAGCAGCTCATTCTGCTGATCCCCTTTATTTGTGTGTATTTGCACAGTGCTTATTGACAATGAACATCTTGCATTTGGGAACTCAGCTGTGGGAGCTACAGAAGAAAGAAATAAAGGCAATTCAGAAAAAAATTTAAATTCAGATTCAAGAGAATTTTTTTGTTTTGAGATATCTTAGGAATGTTACTTTTGTCAGAATATAACTTTAGTTAGGAAATATCAGCACATCTATTGTCCTTTTAATGCCCTTCCAACTCACATCTGGTAACTAGGGCAGATTGAGAATTCAGTACTAACAGATCTGTCAAATTTTTTGAGAAAATCCCAGGGTATGGGTTCATTGCTGATTAATTTTTTCATCCGTGTAGTAGCGTTGGCTTTGGTGAGGTTATTCCTATTTTGCTCTGATGAAAGAAAGAAAAACCCTTATTGTCAAAGTGGGTGCTGCTGTTGTGGGGATAAACAGCTACAAGGTGTGGGGAAAGTGTAGATAAGCAGCATTATGTGCCAGGAGGTTTGTTTTTATCTGTCAGTGGGTTGGTGGTGTTATTTTACTTTTTAAGCTTGAAAACAAAATGTTACAAAAAGCTTTTCCATTTGCCCTTGTGCATCAGTACAGTTATGCACAGTAAAGGTTTCTACCCTGGCTGTGGAGATCTGATCCTTTTCCTTTGGGCTGGGACATGCAGCAGAACAGTGACTGTAAGCTTAAATAATTTTGCAATATGGTGACATCATCCTTCAGAGAGTTCTGCTATTAAGATCTATCAAATCAAGTATCAATAGGGCTCCCTACATGAATTTGTCTCCCTGCTTTACCTGTGACACAGTCATTGTAATGGAGATTTCAACTATCTCTGCTATTACTAGTGCAGTAAAAACAGCTCCTCTCAGTGTTTTCAGGTCCTAAACCAATATTCACTGTAAGCAGTAAAAAAAAATAAAATCTTTCAATGACTGAAACTAATTTTGGATCAAGCTTTTACTGCAGGCTTGGATGCCCATCATTGCTGATGGCATGTTTTTGGTCATGCAGTCTACCAATCTACATAAATTAATAAATAGTATGCATAATAGATAGCACATGTATAGTGAACCACATCTCATGGTTGCCCTGAACAACTGCTGCAGTTTTCAGCAGCATTTCCCATGGCCTTGACTAGAAAAGCTGCTAAAGTTGGAGCCCCTGAGCTTTGTGGAAGTCCTTAGTGCCATTGCCAGCAGATCCTCCTTGGCCATTAAGCAGTGCTTCTGTGTCACTCAGCCAGGGAACACTATGTACTTCTATTTAAAAACAGTTGTGAAGTCTCATGAGTAGGAACTGAAAACCATGGACCACCATCAGAGCTGTGTCCTCTGGCCTTTCCCCTCCAAAATTGTAGCAGTTATTTTTAAGGTGTTTTTGAGTAGCAGTGGGAAAGCACACGGGCTGCAGAGATTGTAGGAAGGCACTGAGAGCATCTAACCAAATCTAACGTCTTTTACTGGATTTGGACTCAAATCTTTGTGTGCTTCCTCTGCTTATAACTTCACCTCTTTTGTGAATCAAACCCAGCTTTTCTGTTGTGCAAATTGTACAGGAGAGTGAAGTCCAGAAAAAGATTTTTTTCTCCTTCTGAGAACCGCTACGAACTCTTACTTGTTCTTGAAGAGAACAAGACCATTCATCTTTAGCACCTTGCAGGTTGTTTTTTCTTTCAAAAACTTCTTTCAAAGTCAGAGTGTAGGCAAGTGATCTGAATGATGAGAATAAGCTCTGTTCAGATGTACCCAGTCCCTGGGCAACATTTGAGATGGCAAAGGCCGTCCGTTTGCATTCGCTTTATGGACATTTCTGTATGTGATACCTTCGATTTTCTATGCTAGTTAAGCAGCCTTCTTCCTGAGAGAAGCTTTGATAACACTTTTTTAATACATAGTTAGCTATATACAAATGAAGTGTTTAATTGATTGATTTTGTGGATATTTTTGATTATGTAAATCCAACCCAAGCAACACGAAGTCCTGTTGCTGGAGGTAGCACACAGACCAGCTACCTTGCAGGCAGATGTCTAGCTGTAAATTCATCAAAGATTTGCATGCACAGTTCTTGGCATTTCTTTTCATTATCATAATTATCAGGGAGTACAGATAAGCTGGTTTTCCCCTACATCCTGTTGGACGGTTGCTTTCGAGGGAGGAGCCCGTGTGCAGGCAGTGTCAGGGATGCAGCATTTTCCTTGTCTGTGCAACCACAAGGGACACACTGGCTCAGGCGGGCTGGGGCTGGGGCTGGGGCTGGGGCTGGCCTCGGGGCTCTGGCAGAGAAGGGCAAGGGCATCTCAGGCACTCCTGGGGCAGCCAAGCAAGACAGGCTCCCTCCTGCAGCCTGAAAAGCTGGAACACATTCCCCTCCTCTGCCTTTTAAATGACTTGTATTTGTCCAGTCTGCTTAGGGTAAAATTTAAGATTTGTATTCAGAGGTGCTGACTGACACATTTCCTTTATGAATTCTTGTGGATTGCTATTGATTTTTTACTGTGGTTTTCAAAATCCTACTTCTAGGACTCTAGAGATTTCCCTGCTGCAATAATAATGTATTGTCATTCTTAATATCTCAGCTTCTTGACACAATATTCATATTAAAACCACAAAAAAGCTGCATTAGAGTAACACCAAGGGTCTGCCTGGAACCCACCAAGGCAGGGGAAATCAAAGTCAAGGCTGAAAATTAGGGCTGACACTGTGAAACGTATCCCATCATACTTAAGTACTGGAGTTCATCTGTGATTGCAAGATCACTTGCATTTGAGAGATGGATTCCTCTGTACGTTATGATGTGTTGTAAATCCTAAGGATTAACTGTTGTAGTTGAGAGTCCCCATTTTTGTGGAGAGCTACATAAGCCAGCATTATGGAAACTGCTTTAACATCTTTTATGAAATTTTGTTCTCTTTCACAGACAAGGCTATTAAAAATTCATTCTGCATTTCTGCCACTTGCATAACAATTCTGGATCAGATTGTTCAGGTCAATAAGGAGAGAATAGAAATGTCACAGCTTTATTTGTATGAGCTTGTAGCCATTTTGCCCTTAACTATGTTGCCCCAAAAATGTTTTGCAGATGTGCAGTATCTTTTATGAGTATGATAAACAGTTTGATTTATTCACCTCTATGATGTAAATGTGTCGTGTGAATGCTTGTGGCACCATGGAGCTATTGGAAGGCCTTCCATTTGACCATGTCTTTTAACCTTTCTCATACTGTCTGTTTGGGAGCTAAATTTTTCCAGTCACACTTTTTCTTGCTAAGTAGGAGAGTTTACTTGAGTTGTTCCTTGGCCTCTCAGTGTGCTATGTGGAACTCTGTGGAGTGTCAGGAATGAGAGTTGAGAAATACAGGGAGATTTCCCGTGGCTGAGGAGAGGCTGGGAGGGCCTTGCATGCTGGTGAACATCTCCAAGGGATGTGGGCTGCTCACTGGCACAGGGTTCTCTGCTGCCATCACCCTTCACCAAAAAGGAACAGAAATGTTCTGACAAAATTAAACAAATCAAACATCTGGGTTTATATTTTAGAGCAAAGTGTTTTAACAATATTTTTATTAATGGCTTTAGAAAAAGCCGTTTGTGCCCCTTTCCATTTGCTTGTCCTTCCTGTTAGTCATGCTCACATGAGAATCCATCTGACACTACCCCTCCTAGTTCATTAAGGCAATTTGAAGGGGTTTCTTTATAAATGAGGATTATGGCATACATCTAGGATCTCCTTTTTGGTGCTGTTTTGAGCAGTGAACAGATAGGGGCAGGAAGATGACACATGGATTCCCATCAGAGGGGAGCATTCAGACCTTGTGAGCTGAAGCACCTGGGAACTCCACGCATGTGGGTATGCACAGTCTGTGCAACATGACCTGGCAGTCCTGAGGAAGCCTCAGGGGCACATGACCAGGGCTCATTTTGCTGTAGATGTTGACCAGCTTTACTTCCTACTTGCCTCTGAAGACACCAGTGGACTAAACTGAGGTTTTGGTGTAATTAAATTGAACTGTCAAACACCAGAACTGTTCTATGTGCACAAAATGTCCCACTATGTTTGGATATCCAACCGCACTTGAAGAATTTGTGTATGTTGTTTGCTATGAATATTCTGATATTGAAAAATAGAGCATCACCCCAGCTGCTTTCAAAGATGTGGCACTTTCTAGATTAAATTAATTTTAGAAAGGCCAGATGAAGTTACAGGTTTACTGGAAAGCTTATTTTCCTCTGGAGAGATGGCTTATGCCTTTCCCTGACCAGACACATCACTCTGCTGGCACTTTGCATTGGTTAACACAATTCAGAGGGTAAATGTTGGTGACTTACTGAGTCAGCATGCAGTTGTTGGTTCTTGAACCTACTGCAAATCACAGTTTTTATCATATCCACCAACATCCCCGAAGTGTAGTGTAAATGTTTGGAAAAGATCAGTTACTGATTGCGTGTTCTATCAGGGTAAGATATTTCTCCTGAAAGTATTAAACCTCATAAACAACAAAACTATTAAATAGAAAAAAACATTAAAGATGGCTTTAACAGATATGTGCCCCAACATTATCACATCAGACCAGTTTAAAGTAAATTCACTATTTTCAAGAAAAAAAATTGGTTTTGTTTCTTTGAAATTATGTATGCCTGAGTTAATCTTTCAAGTGAATTATAAATCCCTGTAAATGCAGTTAGCATTGGAATGAGTTATAGTTACAAAAATTGGAATGAAGACAAATCATGTTTCCTTGGTGAAAATCTAATAATAGCAGTCAGGTCCATACAACACTGCTCAGATATAGATCCCCTGTGATTGTGATGTGCTCTGAGGAGCTCGTGCTACCCACCCTTGAGATCAAGGTCCACAAGGTTCAGTATTGGGCACTTTCAGTACTTCAAGAGTTCTATCAAAACTATGACACTTGGGGTGGTGCAAACAGACATGCACCGAAAACACAGAAACAAATGGAATTGCTTAATTTTGGAAGAGGCAAGGTGAAACCTTTTCACTTTAAGAGTGATGATAATCCTGAGTGTATTTAAGCATCTCAAGGTCAATGGCAGCTTCGATAACCTGTGCCGGAACAAGGCTTTTTTTGGGAGCTGGGGGTGGATTGGCAGTACAAAGATGCTGTGTAAGAGCGTGGGTGAGGCGGAGCAATGCAGCTCCAGCAAGGTGTGCTGACCCCTCTGGCCTCATGCCCTTCACAGGAATTAAGCTCGTTGTTTTACAGAGTCAGACTTTTAAAACGAAAAAAATCCTCTGAGGCCCTCACCATCCTTTTCTAGAAGTGTATTGGAGAGCCCTTGCTAACACGGATCTTGGAGAATTGTTAGTATTAAACTCCTGTTGGATTACCAAAGTGTAACAATGTACAGGACCTGCACTTTCAGCCACTGTCTCTTCAGTGTGTGGGTGAATGTCAAAGGGAATATTTTGTGTCAGTTCCTTGTGACCCAGATTCCACAGAAGTCTCTTATAAAATAATCTTTGAGCAAACACTACTCGCATGTCCTAAGGACACCTCATCCCCATGAACCCAAAGGCAGGAGTGAAGCTGCTGTGCACTGCAAGATCTGTGACTTTCTATCTGAGAATTTTGGTCTTGTTTGATAGTTCAGCCTTTGTGCCCTGCAGATCCATTTTAAATTGTCTGAAGCAGGAATAAATCTATTACAATGACCACCATTTTAAAAAAATAATACAAGATGGGTCTGTGAAGAGGTGTTAAAAAGTAGAAATGAAAGGCAGAAGTTGTAAGAAAAACCTGTTCATTGGACAGACCTGCAATGCAGTAAATAATAACCTCAGATGTGAAAGACAGCCTGCTCTAGAAAAAAGGCAGTGGAAAGGACTTTTTTTCTCTTTTTTTATTTTTTTTCTGTGGGTCTAGGGGAGAAAAGGTCCTTTATTCTTTGGTAACTTTTCTGATTTTAAATATGTGCTTGTCTGGTCATGAGGAGCAAGGTCACTCCTACTGCTCAGGGCCTAGGCTTTGTGCTGGTGTTGGTGGGAGCTTCTCTCCTCTCTCCTTTTCCTCCCTCCCTCTATCTCTCCTTTTCTTTTTCTCCTGAGGTGCAGATGGCCACATTTGCAGGTTAACTGGAACAGCTGGAGGCACATTATTAGCTTCCTGCTGCTAACTCATATTTGCTTAGATTTTTTTTTTTAACAGCAACATAATTTACAAGTGGTAGGCCAGTGACAAAGCTGGCATGTTCTAAATCCGCATCTGATTTATATAATGCTGTTGCTTATCAGTGAATGAAGTCATAATTATTGCTTTGTACCATTAAATAGCATAAATATATAAACTGTTACACAAATTGCAGCAAATGTTTCCTCTAGGGAGCTCTAGACAAAATTTTAATGTAGTGCATTTGTCTGTGGTGGCAGTTTCTATGGTATATAATAATGTTGATAAATTTTACTGTAGCAAGTGACATTTTATAGCATTAATCCTGGTGGTAAAAATCTGATGAATACTACAGCTGTAATGGTAGGTACAAGAAGAAAGAGAGCTTTTGACACCAAGTGAATTGATTTTAATAGTGCTTTAGAGCTCCAAAGCACAAGGATGGTGCAGAGATGGTAGATCCTTCACTGAAAGGGGAGAGGACTCGGGCAGGTGCTGGACAGCGAGGCACCAGGGAGCTTGGCTTGATGATGGTGATAATTAATTCTTTTAAAAATCTTTATTGATAAATACCTCCTCTGCTTTGAAAAGCAAAAAGAAACCAAATGGTGAGATGAAACCATTGAAAATGTCCCCCAGTTATTGCAACTCAGCACATGTAAGTGAAGAGACTGTGCTGGGTGCTGTGCTCAGATGCTGTTCCCTGCCTGTGCTGGCAGCGGCCAGGCACAGGGAATGGGCCAGGGGACAACTGGGCAACTCGTGACACAAGCACTGCCACGAGAAATCCTTCCTCTGACTCTGAATAGGGTGGTACAGGGGGGCTTTAGCTCCTGTCAGAAACAGCACAAGTGATGTTGTGGGCTTTGCAATCCTTTAGAAATTGCCACCGCATTGCTCTGTGATCCAGGGCCCGGTGCCTGGGCTGGGGCTGGCCCATGCTCTCTGTGCAGGCAGTGGGGTAGCACAGCACTGCCAACGGTGCTGGGCACAGCAAAGTGTCCACCAGAAAGCCCTGGGATTGTCACCACTCATGCCTGAGGTGCCTGGCTTCAGTCATGGCTGAGAGCAGCTGGTGTGCTCCCCTCCTCAGAGACACCTGCCAGGCATGGAGACAAAGGGGGCAGCCCCAGAGCGAGCCTGGGCTGTGCCCTGCCTGTCCTGCCAGCTGTCTGAGGATGGTTTGTTTTGTTTTTATTCCTGGAAATAAGGAGTGCTTATTTTCTCCAGAAAAGCTTTTAAAAAATAAATGGATATCTCAAAGGAGAATCCTCATGGGCACTATACTTGGGACACTTCTATAAAAATGGACAGCAGTGTAGTTTTTTACTCAGTCATTTAGACTGCCATGACCCTTCCCCCCTGGAAGGTGTTTTTTTCCTGTTTTCTTCATGACATGACTTCTTTCCTTTTCAAATTCATGTCTCTGTTTCAATAACATCAAAGATAGATCTAGATGATAAAAATTGCAGCCCCTGGCCATAGGGAAAATCCGAGTGACTTCAGACTGAAGAGCACTGAGGCTCCTGACACACACCATGGCACGTTGACAGCACTTTTGTTCTGAAACCCTGACATGCTCTATATGGGTTTTCCTTCAGCTGTTTGCTTCCCGCATTTCTAGCATTTCACATGCCCCCAGTAATTATCTTCCTTTCTGAGAAATTGTATGTTTTTTCCTGCCATCCATTAGCATGAAGTTTATTGAGTGGTTGGGGATTAGTCACTGTTCTCTCTGGGGCCTGAAGTGCTGATGCTGGAACAATGTATAAGGAATTCTCCTCCGAGAATGTTGTGCCTCCCTACTCCTCTGCACCACGTGGGGAGGAAGAGCAGAGGCTGAGTTGGCCCCCCTGCCTGGTGGCTTGGGGGTGCTGGTCTTTACTCTCCACCTTGGAGAGATACTGGGTGCAGACTATGAACTTTGTCACTGGCTTAAGTGGTTGGAGTTTCAGACACCAGCACTGCTTTAAAAACACAAACGTGCCTGAGAGCACTGCACCTCACCTGTGGTGCTGGAGGCACAGCAAGGGGTGGGAAGCCCATGGCAAGGGCAGCTTCCCATAGGAGAGGCAGGGAAGTGACAGGGATGGCAGCAGCATTGCTGTGGGACAGCCATGCTCCACTTCCTTTGCTGGTCTTCCTCCATCAGAGCTCTCACCTGCCCCATGGAGCAGTCTCTGGGATGCTCCATCTGCAGCCTTCTCTTTGCTCCAGCTGCTGGCCAGAGTGGCAGGGGAGGGAGCAGAGCTCCATGACAGGTGGTCTCTGTCCCTGGGGAGGATTGCAGTGGCAGTGCAGTGTGGCCATGGCTTTGGAGCCCTGAGATTTATTTTGAATGTGTATCACTGGTCAGTGTTACATTTAGTGAACTCCTGTACAGTGCTTCATGGCTTGTCCACAGGTGAAAAAGTGAAAAAGTAATTTTATTCTCATGGCTTTGCCATTCACAATTTTAGAAATAAAAACCATCTTATAATGGAAATGTGACTCTCTGGAAATGTGAATCCCAAGCTGTCTGTTTGTAATGACTAAGTGCTTAGTCAGCTCAATGCACACCTGAATCGTCGTTAATAATAGTAGGGGCTGTGCAAGCTTTGTTATGTGTTCTGCAATACTGCAGTTAATCCCAGCTTCCTGTGAAGACCACCAGGCCAGTCCCAGCACCAGGCATGTCACAGAAACTGTCTCAAGTTCACATCTCACCCTCTGCAGCACCAGTGGGTGCTGGGGCTGTGAGCAGGCCTGGCTGTGTTTATTCACTTCAGCATCTTAATGCAATTACAAAGATGTTGTGTGTCCAGCCAGCTTGGTCCATGGCAGCGTTTGGTTCATCTTTAAGAGGTGGTGAAGATGTGTTTGATGCCTGTGCATGAAGCAACAGGGCCATCTAGAACAAAAGCCTGTGTTACAATTACTTTGTAAAGTCATTCTGCATTTGTGTGTCTACTAGAAGCACTTATGCTTGAATGCAGTGTTTGATTTTTTTTCAGCTACTCTAAATAGATCATCATTAGAGACCACAATAAAATGTTTGTGTAATGCTTAACTGTACATTAAGTAAAATCCTGCATTAGAATATCCCTGTATAATTTCTATTGGGTAAATAAGAGCATAAAGACAAGTATCCCCACAATTCTCATTACCACATTCAGCACTTAGTTACATTAGAAAAATGAGGCATTGTTCTGCCAACTTTTGTTTCCCTCCATTTGTGCTACTTACCACTTATGAATCCAGCAGGCCGACCCATGCAGCAATTATTTCTGAAATCCAGCTATCATGGCACTCGTGGGTACCCCGGCACAGCTACTGCCAGGGCTCCATGGCTAGCACTGGGCTCCTGTGCTTGTGTCTAGAGCATTATTGGCCTGAGCTGGTGTATAACTAATGGCATTTGGAAGGTGTAGGTGTTATGTTGTCTGCTGAAGCATGATTTGTATTGCATTAAAGCATCCTGGTGGTTTTAAACAGGCTAAAGGGGATTTTCAGCTCTGGTCAATTACTGGGCTGCTGTACCAATGGTGTGCGGGGTATTTGGGTGCTCACAGGAGCCTGTGTTGTACTGACACCTTGCCCAGGCCTCTGCAGACCAGCTGAAGCAGTTATGTGTTTGTTTGGGACCGTTGCAGGTTTCTGAGTATATTACAAAGTTTCTTTCTGTACTCTTTTGCTCGACTGTCCTGTGCTTTGCTGCAGGAGGTGTGTAAGGTGAGCATATCTTCTCCTCTTCCTCCTGAGACTGAGCACTTGGACTGCACCTTCAGTGCTGTGTAAATTGGCAGAGCTGGACGTGCTCCCTTCCCCACCCTCCAGGCAGCAGGAGAGCAGGGGGCAAGGCCAGCCACTGCTGTTCAACTCCAGACCACGGCATCTGCTTTACACAGGGGATGGGGGCAGGAACCAAGGTTCAAAGCTGCCTCTGCTTGTATGGAGAAATCAATATTTAGCCATAAAACCAGGAGAGGCATGTTTGGGAATCACAGCCTGAGCGAAAGGGTTCCAGTATTGTCATAGAAGATAAAACAAGAGGAAAACATTTTGAATTTACTCTTTGTGTATTGAGGCCTTTTATTATTCATCAGTAAGTAAATATAAGCTAAGGGAGTGATTTGTTTCTAACAAGCTTATAAAATACTAGAGTCATTTGTGAGTTTATTGGAGTGCTGATTATAAACATTCCCTCATGCACACTCCTTTGTGTCAAATTAACATTCAAAATACAAATATTGTATCTTTGAATATTTTTGTAATCTCTGCCCAAGTATTTGAAATCTTCGATGAGAGACGATTGATGTTGTTACGTGAAAAGTAGCCGAATGCTCTGTCACAGTTTTGGACATATTTTTCATTTCTTTGGCATTTGCTTTGCTCATGCTGTTTCTTTGAATTGCCTGCTTCATGCTCTAGAATTTGGATTTTGATACAATGCATAATTGATGCTCATCTAGCTGCAGAGATTCAACTGTTGTGCGTGCCACGCTGTCTGCACGCCTCTTCCTGGGGTGTGCCCCACAACCTGCCAGGGCCAGTGCCTGGGGGAAGAGTGGCCAGTCACACTGGCTGGTGGCCTTGGCACTGCTCCCTGTAGCTGCTGGGGCAGTTCAGGCACATGGGTGGCACCAGGCCATCCCAGGTCTCCCAGAACACTCCCTTGAGGAGCCAGACTTTTCTGATGACACCTCAGGACTGATTTTGGACTTCCTCTTGTGCAGCAATGCACTTTCTGTTGGCAACCATAAGGAAGAAAAATGTAAAGAGTAGGCATCATCTACTACTCATCATACTCATCTATGGGATGAGTAGTAGATGCTTTAGACCATTCCTCTGTAGGTAGTTTTCCAAAAGGATAGGCCGTGTGGGGAAGGCATCCCAAGGCCTTTTCAGGTGCTGCTGGCTTTAGGACACAGATCTTGGCAGCCCTTCTTGCCTCTATGGCTACAGCCCTGCCACTTCACCCCCTCAACACAGCAGGTGTATTTGTAGTTCAGTGGGACAGACCTTTTATTTTACAATTTTGTTTTCCCCCATTCCCACTAAAACATTCCCCGTGTTATCGGTACCCAAACTCTTTGCTTTTCCTATCAGCATGTACCTTGTTTTTATTAAGCAGAGGAAAATCCTGCAAGGGTGGGTCTTAGGCTAACATTATTATAGTGGCTGCCATTTAAAAAGTCAATTTTTGCCTACAGGCAAAGTATTGTTATCAGAGTTCATACCTATTTTGCATATATACAATTGTATCTTCCCTACCTCTCTGGGGTGATAGGAGCAAATGCCGACTTCTTAATGCCGATTGTTGAATCTGAGGTTAAAATAAGAACTCACAAAATAAAAAAGAGAACAAAATGGTGGGTAGCAGGTCTCTGACATAGATAAATCTTTCTGGTTGAAGCAGGAACTCCATGATGGCTTGATTAAGAATCTTATTTTGTTTGAGGGCCCAGCTGAAAAGCAGCTTGATCTTTCCTCTCATTTTTCATTCCTTCGTCATAAGTTTTTCAGGGCTGTGGAATGTGGTTCTTCTCATGTGGACTTATTAGGTGGACACCCCTAAGTCTCTTTCAAGTTCAATGATTGCACATCAGGCCTTTCTCTGCAGCAATCTGGAAACGCCTTTGGATCTTTCCAAGTCATCCCAGCCACCTCTGCACGGCTCCCGTCCATACTATGCACACCCTGAAAGCAGCGTCCCGCTGGGAACATCTTGGTGCTTCGTTTTGGGCAGAGGCCTGGGGCTCTGCATTTTTATTTTATTTTATTTTATTTTATTTTATTTTATTTTATTTTACTTTTAAATGTAACTTCTGAGAATGAGAGGAGTTGCAGAGAGCCCAGGAAAACTTACAATGCCAAGAGCATGAGATCTAGGTGAGTTTTAGCAAAAATAGCTCTGTAGGACTCCTGCTGTTAATAAGCCATCAGAGCCTCCTGAATGTCCTTGTGTTTTGATACCTTGTGTTTTTGTGGCATGCTCACATTTTCAGGTGGCTGCTTCAGGACCACTGTAGGATTGGCTCTTCCAGATCCCTTTATTTAACCAAAAATACAGATTTTCCATATCTTTTACACTGTGTTTTCTGTCACAGACCACATATGTTCTCCAGAGTATGTCTAGAGTGTGTGTTTGCACATGGCTTTCCTCAATGGATTAAAAAGCTAATGACATATAAAATGAAGAAAATGTGTTTCTAAAAAATAATTAAAACAAGCTGGCCATGTTGTGCACTGACCAACAGCCATATATGCCTGACCAAGCTACTTACATAGTAAAATAGAAAGGAATTTGCTTACAAAGGCAGAAACCAAAGTCCGCTGAGTTTAGCATCCCAGAATAAAGTTCTGCCCATGTTTCCCTGCCACTGGTGCCCCTCCCAGCTCTGCAGGATGTGTGTGCTAGCCTTGAGCTCTCCTTCTGTGTGGAGCTCAGGGCAACTGCTTCAGTGCTGCCTGTCCAGCTCCAGATCATACCTGAAGTGTGCAAGGTGGCTGGCACATGTGCAGCATAAAGAACATGTGTAAAGGTGGTATGAGGTTGATATTAGGTTTTATGCATTGTAATCCATGTTTGTATGTTATATGAGCACTACTCAGAGTCACTTTACAGTCTGTGTTATGCAAAGCCCTTGCTCAGCTGTGAGATCTCTTCCAGAAAGTCACTGGGTGGCAGTTTTTCTTCTTATTCAAGATGAAGCTGGCCAGAGGGTTTGATTTCCACCTGGACTGTGGAGTGTGAATCAAGCAAATTGCACCAACATCAATGGGAGATGCTCTGTACATTTACTTGTGCATAATCCCAGATCACAAGAATATATGTCTCCACAATGCAGAGATGCTTAAGCTATTTTCTTGTTTTCATGCAGATTCTTCTTTTTGACTGTGATAAGGAATATCATGTGTTACTGCACCCTAGGATTCCTGATTTAAAATATGTCCCATAGGGGAGGTTCATTCTTTTGGACATACTTGCACTTAATGAGCTTTGAGGGACATTCATGCCATGTAAAATCAGTTACCTGTCTTAGCCAGCTAGACCTTATTTAGTCACCCTTGGTTCTCTGTGTTTGCAGTGGCATCTCATTTTGCCATCCCCAGTAACTGGTTTGTGTCCCTGAGCTCCTGGGGAGAAGGAGTGAAGGAGGCACCTTGGTAGGTGTGGGAGACAGGAGCCTCTCTGGGGCTGGGCTGTGACATGAGTTCAACCCTCAGATGAGCAAGTAAGCTCTGGTGCAGTTGTGCTGAGTGCTCATGTCAAGAGAGCTGGGTAGCCATCATTTTTATTTTCCAAGAAAAAGCTGAGAGGTGTTTCTGGGTTTTTTGATTGTCTGTCGGTATTTCAAAGAAATTTGGTCTTTACGTTGATGACAATGCCTTAAGAGATTGCTTTTTAACCAGAGACTTTTCCCTAGGAATACTGTTTCTTAATAAGAAAACAAAATTAATACATATTTAAAAGGAATGCATTTATTTGAGTAAGTGGTGCAAATTGCCCCAGCATTATGGGAGTGCAGCATTTGTTCAGTCTCTGAGTGTTAGGTGAGGTGCCACAAAAATAATGCTCATGGCTGGTTTTCAATTGCATTTTTAACTCTGTGCCCACTGCAGCATTTCCCAGATATCTATACTAATGTAATCTTTAATTAGACCATAGCTGATACTGCTGTAAAGTTTACATTGCTGGATACATACTTCCATGTTTATGCAGAATTTGCAATATCAGAATAAGGCCCCTTATGCCAATTCACCTGAACTCACTGAAGAGGCATTGCACCAATGCAGGGATAATAGAATATTTCTTTGCTGATGGAAATAAAAGTCTACCCTCCCACTGAAAAAAAAAAAAATTAAAAATTGACATTTATTATGTTTTGATGCCTGAAAGAACCTTCAGTGTTTTTCAGTTAAATTGTACATTTAGGTGGGAATTTTTTAGGAGTTTTGTTTCTATTTCTTCTTTTACCGGTTTTTCTGCTTCCCTGATGCCATCATGGGAACTGTTTATGCTTTCTCTTACTGTATGCATTGCTGAGTGTAGCTGACAACAACTGGCTTGTAGCCTGTCATGTTAATTATATACTATTAGAGAGCACTAATCTGATGATTATTTACACGATAGATTTAAAGTCTATCATGTCAATGTGTGTGTGGGAAATGGCAATGTGAAGATCAGTGATACACATCAGTGGGAGTTGGTGTTTTAACAAACACTGTGTGCTGTCCCAGGTGTGCTGGGCTAGCTCAGGGGGCTGCTCACCCTGCCCTGCACCCCAGCTCAGGAGGCTGCTCACCCTGCCCTGCACCCCCAGCTCAGGAAACTCTGAGCACTCAGAAATGCAAAATGCACCCAGGAACAAGGCAAATGCCTTTTGAGCAGTAGTTGTGGGATGCAGCTGCTCCCCTGCACCCAGCCAGGGGAGGGGTGGCTGTGCCTTTGGCACCTCGTGGCTGGCAGGTCCTGGAGCTCTGGTGGCCTCTGTGTGACCACGGTCACTGCACGCTGGCACTGCAGGAGGCACGGTGGGATGTGGTGGGGAGGGGGCACCTCACACCTCTGGGGGCCTGCTGCTGAGGCTGGGGAGTGTGCCAGGCCTGTAAAAAGAGTAAAAAAGGCTTTACACCTATTTAAAGCAGGTTTAAAGCTTTGCATGTTTTTAAAGCATCGGCATATTCCAGTGGGATGTTTAATAAGAGTATAATGATGTTTTAATTTTAATTTTTAATTTCACAAGAAGAATAGATGCCAAGTAGATGCTAGTTATTGCTGTTTGTCTGTACTGAGCTGTTCTATGTGATATTGTCAATAGCATGAGAGGATGAATGTGTTCCTGCTGTGCAGCAGTACAGGGAGCTGCTCCCAGGGAGCAGAGCAGGAGCAATAAGGTGTATTTAGTTTTCAGCAGTACAATGGCATGAGGGAGGATAGTGCAGGGAATGGGCTATGTGGCCATGGATTCAGGGCTATGTTACTTCAGCTTCCTCAGGTATTGACATTAAACTTGAAATAACACAACTGTGAGTATTTCAAAACATTGAAATACATGACTTGAGTTGAATTGTGTGGGAGTTAGGTGTTCTTACTAAACTCTAGTTATTCTTAGAGGTTCTTTAGTCTGGATAAAGCTAGTTCTGTGTGTGGTTGTATGGACTTGCACACTCAAAGAGAGCATGTGGGTTTTTTTCCTGTATGGGTTTTACATTTCCATCTTTCCATGGAAGCCAGTGGAGTTATTCCTTAATCAATTATTGTGAAGGAGCAGTCAGACCTATCAGGCTTCAGTCCACAAAAAGTTTTAATATAGGCTATTAAAAAAAGGCATCTTCAGAGAAAGGCTGATAAAGTGTGAAGTTATTGTGCTGAAGTATTGTGTGCACTTCTATAAATTATGTTTATGCAGTTTCCCAGATTAATATCTAAATCTAAAATAAAGCTTTGCAGGCAGGCCCCTCTGGGGCTCTGCAGACAGAGATAGATGATGCACAACTCCATGAACTCCTTTGAACTTTCAGATTTTATTTTTCTTGTAAACTGAAAATTAAGTTGATGAAGCTGGGCCTGGCAGCCCCATCCCATGAGTGTGAGGGTCAGCCTTCCCCTGAGGAGCAGTGGGAGCACACAGCCTGCAGCCAGGAGCATGGCAGGGGCTCTGGAGCAGCACAGGAACTCGCAGTCAGGAGGAAACTCCCTTCAATCTCATCCCCGTCCCTCTGGGACCATGCTTCTTTTTGATGGTCATTTTAATATTGCAGTGTACTGACATATATTGGAGGCAGCGAACTTGCAAGCTACCCTATAAATAATTTGGCATCTAATTCTGCATATTTTGAGCTCGAGGCCCCCTAAGATGATGAAAGAGTTTAAAGCCCGTTGTGTGGTTAGGCTAATTTAGCATGGAAAGGAATACCTTTTTGAGCCTGAAGAAGTACATCACAAGTAACCCTGGAGTTTGTTACCAGGAATCCATAGGAACTTCCTCTAGCACCTTCAAGTCCTGTGGCTTCTGTCCCCTAATATAGTCCCTAATTTCCTGAATCTCATTTCCCCAGAGAGTCTCCCTACCCGAAGAAGAGCAATTGCCCTTTGTGCTAATAAACCCTTGTCTGGGCTGCCCATCGTTTGGAAAACTATGATAAACAGACCTGATTTTAATGACTCTTATCCATAGGCAAATATAAGGAAAACCAACAAAATTACATACGAATGCATGTTGGGAACTCTGTATTTTTGCTGGTATTCCTTATATAGTTTCTAGAAAAATCCAAGCCCCCATGTTATCATTTTTCATTAAAGTGATGTTTCTAACCACAGTGGACAGCTCTCATATCCCTTGAAAACTTATAATAGTAAAATTGTCATAAGGATGAAGCAGAAATGCAAGATTTTATTAAACAATCTTCAGCTCATAAAAGACATCAGTGTTGTGCCATTCTAGATCATATAAATATATTTCAAAGCAGAATCATATTTCAGCAGAGAGATAAAGCACAAAAGAATATGATTAGTGGATACCAACATAAAATATTAAACCATCCAAGAAGGGGTGTAGGTGTATGTTTATCCACACAGGCAAGTTGGGGGCTGAGAGCAAGGCAAGATTTTGGCAATATATCAATGGAGTCATGAGCAGAGATATCCATGGCATTGTGTGTGTGTGTTGTGCAGTGGCAGGGGGGTTTGGCATGGTTTCTCACAGCACAGAGCCGGGTGTTTCCACAGAGCCACTGAAACCGCTGAGGGAACATGATGGGTGTCGTTAGTCTGGCAGAGTCATCAAAGGGAGATACGAGCTCTACCTGGATAAATAAATAAGTATAAATAGTTTTCTTTCTGATATGTGACCAGATTATTTTCCAGTTGATTTCCAGCCAAGGTCCCAAGGGGGCCACAGATCAAAAAAAGATAAGGGTCAGTTACAAGGTTGAGCTCATTCGCTGTTGCCATAGTAACTGACCTCCAGCATCCCTGGGAGGACGGCACCCAGCTCCCCAGGTGACATTTCTGTTGCCACGCCATCAATCCGCTGCCTTTCCCCGCCCAGGCTGCCTTGGCCGTGCTGCAGAGCACCCAGAGCTGCTCGCAGTGCCGGGCAGAACGTGGGCTCTCCTTGGCCCCGTGCTGCCCCAGCAAGGGAGCGTGGGCTCTCCTTGGCCCCGTGCTGCCCCAGCAAGGGAGCGCAGGCTCTCCTTGGCCCCATGCTGCCCCCGGCAAGGGAAGGGCCCAGCCGCATCCCCCAGGAGCAATTACACAAATGCAATGGAGCAGTGTGGCCCAAATGGTTTGTGTAGCAGGTTATGGGATTTAGGCAGCAACGGTGAGAAGGAAGTGTTGATTGTACAGCAGACATCGACTTTGTCCAATGTGACCATCTGCAAATTTGCCATCCCCTAGCAGCAGTTGCAGCGTGTCCTCAAACCTTGGTTTTCCTTCCATCCTTGGATTGTTTTTAATGAAAACCAGTGGTGGAGTGGTGCAAAGCAGATGAGGGATTAAAGTGGTTCTCTACAGGCTTTGTGTTTAAGGGGGGTGTCCATCACTGCTACCCTACCCTGGTTCCAGCCCCTTGCTCCTTCACAGCCACATGGAAAAAATTGCTGGGGAAGCTCCTTTTCTTACATTATAAATTTTTCCCTTTGATTGCTTATTTACTGGGAAATGAATTGCATAAACAGAATAGTTCCATTCAGTTTTCATTTTATTTCCCTGTGTTCATTCCAATTTCTATTTATTTCTACCATAATTAGAGCACACGGCCCATTTAATTCTACCAGATTTATGATCTAATGGACAGAAGAAGGTTCTCTGTGAATACAGTATATTAATGCTTTGTTACACTGAATCACAGTATTTCAAAGTTCATTAAAAGCACGGTTTACTCATGGATGTGAACATCTGAGTACAGGGAAGAAATTCCTTTTTATTGGCTTAATTTGCTGCAGTAGAGTAGAAATATACTGGTCTGGAAAGCTATAGTGTGGGATGTACATGTTGTTGTCAGCAAGGAGCATCAGATTATTTTACATGATCTCTCAAATTAGGACTATTGCGGTTATTCTATAGGAGAAAATTTTTGCTTTATTAAATCGAGTAGAAGAGAGAAGTTTTAACTAAAGACAATGCCATTTTGATTTTTGGTGTTCAAATCTTCTACTTAATGTTGGTATAACGTGTCAGTACACGACAGTGTTAACATGTACTTTCACATTGCCATTAATATAGTTATAATTAGAAATGCAGCTGATACAGTAAATGGGTTTAATACAGCATTATTAATTATACTGCATCCTCGCCAGGAGGCTGCTGGTGTCGGTTCTCTTAGAGGCTTAGAGACTCATTGTAATACGTATTAAATGCACATTGCTGCAGCAGAAATAGCTTTATGGAGAAGCATATTCCCACTCTAAAGTGGGCAGGATGGCAGTGTAAGTGCTGCAAAACACCCTATCAACATATTTAAAACTATCCTGCAAAGGCACCCGGCCTTGGGAACAATGAGTGACGTGCTCTGCCGCCGTGGTTCAGCTGGGTCTGGCAGCCCACTAATCCTCACTAACAGGCAGTAAATTATGTACCTCCAAATTTATACAAACGCCTGCCTTTGACATCAGCGGGCACCACCCAGGTTTCACCTTCAGGATTCAGATAATCAGCTCTCATTCCTACTGGCTTCCCTCAAGACCAGTATGGAAATAAGTATGTGTCTGCCAGGGATCAAATGCTTTTGGAGACAAAAGTAGGTACTGAAAACATTACAGGATACTATCATCTCCCCATGATACTTTTACACAAAGCGCTCTGTTCCTCTTTTGGCCTGACATAGTTTCAGCCTGACAGAATCCAGCAGGCCTGCTTGTTTTAAACAAGAGCACATCCTATTATTTTTTTGAGAAATGAAGTGTAAAATTAATGCTTATTATTTTGAGCTCAAGAAAAAAGGCAAGAAACCCAAGATTCTTGTTTGCTGTGCATTGCTTGTTTAGTCCTGTAATCATCTGATCCCTCCACAGATACGCTTATGAAGAAATGGGAGAAGATCTGGCATAACAAACTGTAAAAATCTGCATTTTATTTTACAAATGAGAGGGGCTGCATAATTCACTTGAGTTATGTAGGTCTCTCATAGATGCTTGTCATGCTAGAACAAAAAAGGCGAATAAGAATGAGGGAAATGATGATATGTTTGCTGTTGCCCAGCACCACACATTTGACTGTCACACCACATTGTCAAAAAGCCTCCTTGCATGTACCTAGATGATCTTATATAATTCAAGGAAGTTATTCTCCAAAGGTGACTGAGTATCCCTATACATGTGCTGTGTTTCTGTGTAAAATAATATGCTGTAAAATGCCATAGAGGAGAGAGTGATTATAGCAGCAATTCTATCTATATCTTTGGGCATTTTCATATTTTGAATACACATGCATGAAAAGAGAAACGTTTGTCATGCTAACCATGGTACTTTTTCCCTCTTTTTTTCTTTCTGGATGGTTTTATAGACACAAGAAATACATAATGGACTCCTGTGGGAGTGGAATAAAAACCCCCACCGGTGAGGAGAAGGCCTTATAATTCAGAAGTGGATTTGCAAATCAAAAGGTCTTGCCTCGAGTGGGATAAATTTCCAGATCTGCAGGAACCCATTATGTTTTATTATTTTTCATTCTAGTTTTAGTTTGTTTGTTATGGGTTTAACTATTTAAAATACTGCAGGGATCAGCGAAGAAAATACACAATCTCTGTTACCTAATTAAACATACCAAGCTTGTAAGAATATTCTTTAACTGAAATGCTGAGCATTGTTTGTTTTTCTTTTCTTTTTTTTTTCAGTTTTACTCAAATTATAGATATTTAGGCTGGAAAAGGAGCAGCAGTCTAGTCATCAGTATGTGTCTATCTGTATTTATGAACACATGTGCTCACACAGGACCATAGGCTGTACATGAATCACTGTTTTCCAAACACCCAGTATGTAGAGGGTAGAAAATTAATGTCAAACATGATTTCTCTGATTTATTCGTAGAAGGCATTTGTTCCATTCCCCCCAGTTCCTGCTTTGTCCTCTGCGGGTTTATTGCAGCATTTGGTTGCTGTACACAGCGGTGTGGCTGGGCATGCTCAGCATGAGGCTCATGTCCCTTCCCATCTCTTCTCCCCTCTGGAGCAGGTTGCTAAATTCACACAAAGCCAGAACTTTTCAGGCAAGGGTCTGATGGGAGAATCCAGCCTTAGGCCAAGTGAGGGGAGAGGGCCTGGTTTGGAAATGTACACCCTGGAGAGGGCAACGTGCCCGCCCATGGAGGCTGCGCGAGCGGAGCATTGCAAACCTCGGCTCGTCCTAGAAACATCCCAGTCCCTGCTTGTGGCTCCCAAGGGAATCCATAGAGCTGTTGCCACGGAGCTACCAGCCCTTTCATCTTTCTGTTCCTGGCTTGTTCCTTTTCTCTTTTTATCTCCTTCCCAACCCACCTGTTTACTTGTCCCCACGCTGCCTCCCCATACCCCAGCACCTCTGGTACAGCACTCACTGTGGGCACCCACTGCCACACGGGTCCCACAGGCAGCACAGGCAGCTCCCACTGTCCGAGCCTCGTACAGGGGCCTTGGGATCCTGATAGTACCAAAGGCTTCATAGCAAGCAATACTTCCCTTCTCTTTAGCCCCTTTAAAGATAGAAAAAGCTAATTTGAAGCAACTGTAAGTAAAGACCGTGCTCGTGAGGGCTCACGTTATTCATAAGAGCCAAATGTATTTGGCAAGGATTAGTTAATGGGGTAATGTAGTAATTTCTTAGCAATCTTGGAACTAAAAATTAATAATCATTGATATTTGAGGATGTAAAAATAAAGATGAGTGTAGAACAAAAGAAAGAATTTATTTTGTTTTTAAAATGTGTTTCCATGAGAAGTTCACGTGCTGCCACAGTGAAGGAAAGACACATTTTCAGGGAGTTATTTGCAGAAACCAGGCACAGTATTAAAACTTTTTTGGTAGTTTCTGATTTTTATAAACCATTTGCTATGTTTTCTAAAATTCTGCAAATCCCTCCCTCCCTTCAAGAAAACCAAATCATTGTTTAGTTTTATGTGTGAAAATTGCTTTAATATGACTTCAGTATCTCTAAAAAAAAGCTCAAATACACTCAGAACCACAAACTTCAGTAAATAGAGAAGTATATCATCTTGCAAAAGTGGTAGGCTTGGGTAATAATTATTGCTATTTCACTGAGATCAGTTAGAATACAGACACATCCAAAATGAGCCCTGTTTATTCAATACTTAAGATATATGACAAGGAAATTCCGCTGTCAAATTACATTTAAATACCTTCAGTGGTTTCTCTACACCTTGTAAAATGCCAAGATATACAAAAAAAATTACACTGACACTCTGCTCTCGGCTCCTGCAATTCTCCAACAGTTTTTTCCTCTCCTGTATGTTTGCAGTGTACTCTGAGGTGAAGACATCACTTCAGCCCTCTGTCAGCGCTGAATTCACACTATTAAAGTACTTTTAAATGCTGTTTGACTCTTTAATCCCCTGCACCCAGGGCAGGGCTGCTGTCCCTTTGTGGCAGGGCTGTTGGGAGCCCTGGGTTGGATGGAGCTCCCAGCACAGCTGGGGTGTGGGGGCTGCAGCCCTGAGCTCCAGCAGCCCCTCCTGCTCTGGGGCTGGGGGTCCTGGGGCTCCTGGGGCTCCTGTGTGCCCAGCACAGGCCTTCCCTGCCGGCTGCTGCTGCCTCCCCGACGCTAATCTGCTGTGTCACTAACAAGTTGTATCATTTGAACCTTGCAGAGGAAGGCATCAATCATGAGTGCAAGCTGTGTAACCAGATGTTTGACTCTCCGGCAAAGCTCCTGTGTCACCTGATTGAGCACAGCTTTGAGGGGATGGGAGGCACATTCAAATGCCCTGTTTGTTTCACAGGTAAGACAGGGAGGCCAAGACAAGCCTCAGCGTGCATGGCTAGATCCAGAAATGACACTCGGGGGATTTGTAAAATACTGTATTCCTTTCCCTGGGAAAAAGAAATACTGTGCTTGGAAATGTTCAAATATCCTCTGTCTGGAGCTGGCGCTCGCTCTGCCGAGCAGCTCTGTGGCGTCTGACAGCGAGCAGCACTGCCACATGCAGCGGGCTCTGCATGGCCCCCACGCCTCCAAACATTTCCATTTCGCCTGGTGGCTCACAGGTGCTGTGTGTTTGCAAGGGCAGGACTTGCAAAGGATGGACCTGCTCTTGCAAGCCCTAATTCACCTGAGCAAGGACTCCTTAAAGGCCAGGTGGTTCATGGTCTGCTTACAGTGCTGAGTGAAGGGGAGTAAAGGTTTGATAAGACCAAATTGTACAACTCTATGATTCTGCCAGCTGCTCTCTCAGAGTTTTTTTTTTAAATCCAGTTTTCTTACAGTGGTACATTTCTCAATTCTGTCTGAGAGCCTGCTAGGTATTCCTTCTCTGTAGATCATTTAAGCTGTTTTATCAGTGCAAATGATCATGGGCGAGTCTTGCTTTTCCAGGATCGGCAGGGTGCATGCTAAAGGCTGCCTTTTATACTCTCTTCAACACAGTAGTTAACATCTGCATTTCCAATCTGTTTGAGAGATAAGGATGGTATAGGTGTCACTGTGGGCCTGTTGTCAGTTAAGGGGCATGGCAGCACCTGCTATTCCTTTGACTTTGGTGGGAATAAGGTGAACCTACATTGTTTAGGGTTTGACCCACCATTTGAGAAAATGGTTTCTGTGTGAGCTTGGAGTTTATATATCCTTTCTGAAATGTGCTGTTAAAATTTTGGATGCATTTGTTAAATTCTGCTGAAGAAGCCATTTTTACATACAGATGACCATTCATGTAAAGTGACACAAAAATTAAATCAAATATAGATATATTTTTTAATCAGCTAAAGCTGTGGTTCAATATATTTCACTATTCAAAATTTCCCTCAGTAAAATCAGAATAATTGTCAATCCAGAATCATAATGCAGATGCTGTGATATTTGTGATGTTAAACAATATTTTTCTTTTATACTGAATGGACAACCTATTTAAAAGATCTAAAAATTGTGGCAAGCCTCCCCTTTCAGATTCATATTTCTGCCAGAAATGCTGTTCTGGGCCACGTGTCTTCCAGACCAGCCATCAAGGCTTCTCCTGGCCCAGTTGTCCTGCATTAAAAATGCATCTGATGCACCTGCCATGGGCCCAGGGCTCCCCATGGGAGCAGTGACGTCCTCTCTTTGGTCTGAAGGCTGAGTTCTTCCAGTTACCTGGACAGTGTTAGCTTTATGTGAAATATCAAAAATCCATACAGGATGTAAAGTCTGTTAGAAGTAAGCTGACTGTCAGCCTGGAGACTCTAAATTGACTACTTGTAAGGAAATTCTGCTGAACCAAGTGTCTCAGTGCTTCTCTGGCAGATATCCTTGGACCTTTTACAGTTGCAGAGACTCTGAAGTGCAGTTTGAGACGAGGTGCCTTATATGAAACAATCTCAACTAACTGTACTGTGTTGTTTCAGTTTTTGTACAGGCAAACAAACTGCAGCAGCACATCTTTGCAGTGCACGGGCAGGAAGACAAAATTTATGACTGTTCCCAGTGCCCACAGAAGTTCTTCTTTCAAACAGAGCTTCAGGTATGTTTACAACAGGAGTAAAAACAAAGCTAAAGCTGTTGATTTCTCTGTGCAACTGTCACCCTTGTGCAGCATTTAGAAAAGGTGCCTAACCTTGGTGTGGTCTATTCTGCCCTTAAACAGTCTCTCAATCTCCCCCTGCCTCCTTGGGTGCCTGGAGGAGAAAAAGGTCTCTGAGCATGGTTGGAATAAATAAATAAATAAGACAAGACAGATATCATGATTTATGAGTATTTCTCTTGACAGTAGTGTTGCTACATCCTTACATGTCTACGTCAAACACCTTGTAAATAATTTCTTTTTCTCCATTAATAATTTAGGGACTGATTAACATACAAAGACTAAGCAAATGGTAGCTGCCCCATCCCCTTCCCTGCTGCTAAATCATAAGTAAAGGAATTTTCCCTGCTGAGTATGAGACAGCGTGGGTGCAGCTCAACATGATGCTCAGGCAGAGGCTCCTCCCAGGCAGCAGCACATTGCCGGGCTGAGCTCTGCACCCCAGGCCTCCCACACCACTGTCCCTGGCAGCACTGGGGCTGCAGCCACAGCAGCTGTAGCCTCCACAGAGCCAGTGCTTGGCTCACACCCATTCCCAGGGGCACAAATCCTTCTGCAGGGGCTGGGCCCTGACCTGGGCACGCTGCTGCAGCCACGCTTGGAGCCCTGGCCCCAGAGGCCTCCTTGGAGCTGGGAGGCTGGGGGTTAAACCCCACCAACAGCCTTGGTGCTGAACCCACAGAGACACTGAAGCTCCTCCATGTGTGTGTGCAGGGTTCCTCTTGGGCAGTGGAGCCCAGAGCCTGCCCTGGCACAGAGCTCGTGGGGAGGTGCCCACCCTGGCTGCTCCTCACACCCATCTCACCTGTGCAGCATGGCCACCAAAACCACCCCTCCATCCCCTGGGAAAGGCAGTCTTTTTATAGAATGGTACCATATGCCTCATTCAAATGTATTAGCTTTATAAACCACGATTTACTTAAACTTTGGAGGGTTTTTATTTATCTTGCTGAATTCCCAAGCTGCTGCCTCTTGTGTTGTGCTGTCATGCTGTGGAAGGATGGCTGATCTTTTCACTTTGTTGATTTTATATTTTTTTTCTCCCAGGGGATCCCGCCTTTCCCTTGTTCTAGCGACCTGATTTGCATAAGTGTACAAAAGTTTTAACTATACCTTGTTAATATTTTAATAAAGTCAGCAGATTTTGGGTTTGTGTGTTCTCACTATGAACGTTTTATGAAGGCAGCAGTGGCTTGCAAAGACAGCTTTGATTTTTCCTCCCATATCTCCCTAAAAGTGGTGTTTGGTCAAAATGCCAGCACAATTAAAATGGGAACACTGGCTTCCTAGGCCACTGCATTAACCTTTAGAATCAGATGATCAAATAAAGAGAACCTGTTTAAATTATAGTCTAAGCGGCCTATTTTTTGCAATTACAGATTTTAATTACATAGTGTTTCAATTCTGAAGTTTTGTGCATTGCACAATTGCTGCAAATGTCAGCTCTAATCATATAAATTAGGATTGTAATTTTTCAGTTTTTATGCAGGATTTTTCTGCACTCAAAATTTTTCTGCTTATAATAATTCATAATAATTTCATGAGTAGTTTTGAATGATGTTGGCTGAATGAAAGTGCAATACTTAGCTGCACAGTTTTAGTCTTTTATTTCAGTAGTGACTCAGAAATGTGTGTTTACTTTATGCCAGAGAATTTACTAATGCAAATATTGGAGCCAAGGAGGACACAAAATGTGTGTATAAATCAGTTAGAAATGTGTAAGACTTTTGAACCAATTTGCCTTGGCATGATTATCTCATTAGTTTCTGGTGTGTAAGCTGCCTGCTCTAAATTCCTCAACTGTTGGTTATATTTTTGTTGAGTAATGAAGATTTAGTATTATTTTAGTGAACCAGTTGTTCAGCTGCTACTTGGGGTTAAATCTGCATAAACCTTTCTGTGTCTTTAAGTGTGCAATTATCTTATGTGGGCAAATCAGCCTCCATCAAGGGGTTCTGCTTGATGGATTTGACTGTTCAGTTCTGAACTTGCTTTCCTACTGGCATGAAATAACTGGTATCAAAACCTGAACCTACGCACTGTTTTCCTTCTTTGTATTTTCAAGTGAAACCACTGAAAATATGTTTTAAAAGATTGAGCATTCAACTATTTCAAGAAGAAATTCAGAGTGAGGTGCTTGTAGAAAAGCAGGAAAAGCAAGGAAGGTGGGGAAAATGACAGGCAGCAAAGGGAAAAGGTAACTTTTAGAGATGTCACAGAATGGCACGAACTAGCCCTGCTGATTTTTGAACGTTTCTTTTAAACAATGTGTGTGCCATGTGACAAAAAACTGTAAATGCTGCTGTAAATATACCTCTAGTGGCTGGTGCAAATACTGCTTTGGTAGCTTCATGCTCTGGAAGTGATCAAACCCTCTTTGTGCTGCTGAATTAGTAGTTGTATTTTAATATAGGTTTTTGCTTTGAAGTTTCCACTATCTGATGGAGCTGTAAAACCAGGCTTAGGAATGCTCCGAGGAACTGAACTTGCTTTATAAACGGTGGGAATTTTGGTGAGAATCTGGAGCAATGAGTCAGTAATGTTACTTTGATGATATTGCCACAAGAAAAGAAAACAGAATGCTACTTAACTGCTTACATTATCTCACTGGAAATAAGGAAGGAAAACATGGGAAGGTTAAGCATAAAACACAGAGCAAAGAGTATGTGTGATAACCCCACACACCCTTAGGGCAGAAGAGGAAAGGCTGGCAGCTCTGTCTTTTTCACATCCTCATTTTGTACAATTGACAGCTATGAATATAATGAAATTCTCCTGGAAAAAGGGTGAATTTATAGCTCATATATAAAACACCAAGGCTATGGCATTTCATTCCCTGCACTGAAACAAGTGTAGAGGTGGAGGGTTGGGGTTTCCTCACATGTAGGGCAGAAGGAACCCTTTCAGACAGATCCCCATCTCCAGGACCTGTGCTGGGAGCTGCTGGTCCAGCTCCTCAGAGGCAGCTAGAGCCATGGGCACTTGGACATGGCAGATGGGCTTGCTTTTTGACAAGTGAAATTTTGATCTTTGCTATTTAAAGTGTAGCAGGGAACCGTGCCAGCCCCAAAGATGGGTCGGAAATGATGACACACAATGGGTGCTGAGAGTTACATTTGTGGTGTGATTCACAGCAAGGAGAGGTCCCTCCTCAGGTGTTTGCATCGAGACTTGTACTAAGCAAATTGTGACTGAGCAGTGGTTTTCAGAGAAAACTTGAGAAGGATTTTTGTGTGTACTCTTTTGCCACGCTGCTTTTCCAAGGAGCCATCACATAACCGGTGAAGTATTTGTATTTAAAGGATTAATTCCTGCTGTTTGCTTGTGTACTGTTAATCATACTGTTTCCTCCTAAATGATTACAATTGATGAAAACTAAGGCAAGGGATGTAATAAACAATGCGCAAATAATCCAGGTACCAAGGGAGCAGGGTACCTGCCAGGTCTTTCCTAGCACAGGTGTTCAGGTGTTTTATTGCCTGATACAGATAAAGGGCTTTCTTTTCTGCTCAGATTTGGAGATATGTCAAACCACTAAATTAAGAGAGCTTCACTGGAGGAATGTGCTGTCATTTGAAATGCCCAGTTTTTTAAATGTACACATATCAAAAGGAGCTACTATGGCTCATTGGCTAGCACTGTGGTCTGTCTCCCCTCTCGTTTTATTTCATGTGAAAAGCTAGCAATTTTCATATATCCATAAACAGGAATGAGCTGCTGCACAGAAATTGCACTCATTATATTAATAATGATTTACCATGAATGTCCTCCAGGGGCTTGATTTGGTCCACATCAAAGTCCTTGGGATTCTTTCTGCTGATTACAGCAGATCAAGCCCTAAGCAGGTTTTCTCTTTTTAAGTCTGCTTTTAATATCAGCTTGATGTTAGATGTGCCACATCAGACCATAGGGCTGTGAGGACATAGAGGGCTGTGACCTGCACAGGTGAGGGGACACCACAGCGATCTGCCCTATGATCTGATGTGACCCAGTGGGGGACACACAGGAGCTGCTCTGTGCCTGTGCTGGTCCCTGGGAGGGGGCAGTGGGGAGCCACATCTCCAGCTGCTCGTGCCAGTGGTCCTTGGGGCCATCTGGGTGCAGCAGTGTCCCCTGAAGCACAGAGGAGAACCAGAGCCCCTTGGCTTGGCTGGGAGCCCCCCCCCCGCAGGCGAGTCTGCAGGGCTCTGTCCAAGGGCTCCCTTCACCACCACTGGAGCACTGAAGAAAGACTTCAGCAATTTTGAGTCTGTACCCAGCCATATCTCCAGCTCCTATTTGAAAAATGGACTTTACTTACTTTCTGGGGGTATAAAAAAGCTTACTTAAGTAGAAGTAAAATTTTTCTTCCAACCAGTCCTGTGTGCTTGCAGCAGTGCAGAATCTCAGTGTTTCTGTGCCCCAGTGTCCATTCAGGCAGTGAGAGAAAGGCGATTCCATGGTATCTTGAGGAAGTTGCAGAAAATGTTTCTCCTTGAGAGTGTGTGGATGGCAGGACAAATGGGACCTGAAATGTGGCTCTGTCTCAAGGCAGTGCTATCACTTGATGTAACTTTTGCTGTATTTCAGGACTTAGTGTGGCTTAGATAGCAAACACCAAGAGCTTCTTACTGAAAACATACCACAAGCTCTTTCTAAATTTCACGCAAAGCACACAAAAAATCACGTGTAGAATTAATTTTCTGCAAGCAGCATCCTTTTTTTCTTTTAAAACAGATTTTTTATCTTTGCATTTTGTGTTTTGATAGGCTTTAATAAACCTGTTAGCTATTTTTCCTTCTTTTGTACTTTTATTTTTTAATTTTTAAATTTTAAATGTAATTCCTTCTTTAAAATTGTGAAAATGACTAGTCAGTTATCCTAGCAGATTTGGCTAGCGTTTCTTAAAAAAATGTTGCTGTGGTGCTTGGAGTATTGTTAAATTTTAATTATTAGTAGTTACAAAGCTAATAAATTACAAGACTACCAAAATCTATTCCAGCCATATTGCTGGGTTTCATTCAGACGCAGTCAGATAATTATAACTAACAATAATTAAAAATTAAAAGTGCTGTAGGCACATACCCATCATGTTGAGTCTGCCTGCCTGAACATTCTTTATGGACTGCAAAACCACAAGTTTTATCTGTGATCTGTTTTCACAGTAGGGAAGAGCTTTTACCTATAAGGTCTCTGGTTTTCAATGTGTGTGTTTAAATTCAGAGGAGGAGGAGGAGGAGGAGGAATATATGAGTGTTTGAAACTTTAGGGTTAGGAACAGGCTCTGGTAAGGACCAAAGCTAAGAGACTCCATTGCAGACAATGTGGGGCTGGTGCTGGCTCTGCAGCAGCTGCAAGTGGGGTTCTGTGCAGAGAATGCCAGAGGTTTCCTGGGCCTGACATCCACAGAGGTTAATGTAAGAGCAAGGGCTGCTCATGCTCACCCCTGTGTGGCTTGTCAGGCAGCACCTTCTTCCCCTCACTCTGGCAGGGGGTGTTTGCTGTGGTGCTAGAACAGTAATGGAATCCAGGCCACGTGGCCTCTTTGTGCGGCCACCTCTGCCGCAACAAAGGAGGGCGCAGAAATCTTGAATTGCCCTGTGTGTGGTGTAGTGCCAGGGTGTAACATTTTCATTTGGAAAGATGGTTCTGATCAATATATTGCTGCATCTTTATCCTGTCTGAGGTCTCTTCAGTGAGAGGCACGAAGATCTCTCACCTGAGATAAAGATATGTCTGGCACTGGAGCAGCAGGGCCCGTAACAAAAACCCCTCCTTCACTTCTTAAACATTAGGGCCATTCTGTGGCTGGCCCTGGCTAACAAAGTGCACACAACTTCATATTAACATGTGCAGAAAACCCAGCAGCCGCACAGAGTGGAGGAAAAAAGCAGGGAGCCAGGTGAAAGGCATCGTTTTAGCCATTAATGCACTTAAGCGCACCCAAGTGTCAACATGTGTGATCAAGTGTAAGGAGGCATGTCGCTGCAATGTGGCAGGGCTGGCACACACACGGGGCTTCCTCCAGCAGAGATGGCACTTGGATCTGCTGCTCAGGCTGCCCAGCTAAACCCGTCGTTGCCTGTCATCTATGCCCTAGGGCAAGGGTCCAACCAACTTTTGCGCAGGCACCATGCCATCCCAACAGATGGGCAGGAGTGTAAGCCGCCAAGAGACAATGTATATGCATCAATTGTGTTTATTGAAAGCACAATTCCTGGCTGGAAATGTTCAAATGTCTATTTATTTTAAGATAAGATGCCTTTAGTTAATGGGTAGGGAAATGCAGCTCAGCTTTGAATTAATTCCTTTATATACCTTACAAAATATAATGCAGACGTGGAAGTGCAAGATGTGCTATTATGGGGAGATCTGCTAAAGGTCTGTCGTGACACAGAGTCCTCCCTGAAACTGACCCAATGTGCCAAGGTGCTACTTGCCCCTAAATACCAGAGACCAAATTTTGTAGGTGCTGCACATAACTGTACACATCTCTGGCTCAATACACAGTGATATGCAACGAGCCAGCCTTTTACACTGGCAGGTTTTCCTTTGCACACAGGTGTACAAGCTCACCTCCCCTCTTAGTGGTGGAAAACACTTTTACTTTTTGGGGCAATGAGGGTGATACATTTATCCAGACCAAAGCTGGACTAGTTTACACATCTCACAAGAGAAATCTGTTTTCCCTGTGATTAAAAGAGAGGAAAATCATATAATATGCTTTTATATTTGACAGCGTTGCTGCCCACCAGCAAGGATAGATTATGGAAGCATCCAGAGAGGAGTCCGTATGCACACATTAAAGGGTGTTCCCTTTGCCTACTTGTTAGCTTTATTCAATTAAGACTTGTTAGTGTTTGTGAAAGATGTGCTTTGAAGACCCTTCTGAATATACAATTTGGTATTCATAAGGA
>NW_005054415.1:528954-541280 GCF_000277835.1 Geospiza fortis | reverse complement strand
CAGGAATGTTTTCCTTCCAGATACATTAATGTATTCCCCTCCTCATGGCAGCAGAGCACACAGGCTGTGTTAAACATCTATCCTGACCAAAAGGAGGAAGCACAGGAGAAGAAATGAGAAATGGATTTTCTTTCAGAAAGACCAGATTGCACTCTCTGGTCTGGCAATAACAATTACTAATGACATTTAGAGAGAAATTAAGGATGAGAAATGCAAGTTGGCATTTCAGCAGTGCCAGTCAGTAACATTGCATCAGAGCTCACAGGAGAGATGAGAAAAAGTTTAGGGATGGAAAATTAATTTTGTTATGTCAACAATTAACAAATACCTTTTCTTCATTCTTTACCACACTATCACAAATTACCACTGTGATAGTATTTAGCAGCTCCTCAGGTGAATGAAAATTTCAGCACTTTGAAATCCTTATTTCTAGAGTCAAAAGCACGTGTTTATGTTTTGCTGTGTTTTGTTGAACAATGAATGATAGAAAGAGGTTCAGACTGACCAGGGAGGGAGAGCATGAGCTCTTGGATGTGTATAGCAAGAAAATTCTGTGAATTTTTTCTGCAGATCTCTGTGGTTCTTATAACCATGAATGAATTAAGTTTATCAGCACATTTTCTGAGGGGTTTTTTATCTGTTTTGTAAATTTGGAAAGGCAAGGTTGTATAATATACCCTGTTCCATGCTGGACAATTTTGGAGGAGCCAGACATAAAGCCCTGGAAACCTCAGACCTTTTATTCCAAAGACCTTGACGTGCTCACAAGGTGACATCCCTGTCCCCACAGAGGGTGGTAGGAAGCCCTGCTTCCTGCTGCTGTGTGGAGAGGCTGGAGCACAGGGGCCATAAGCTGTGAGCACAGGGGCTGTGAGCATGGCCATGGCACAGCTGGCTGTGCAGGAGCAGCGTCCTCAGGGACAGCACAAGCGGCCACCCCTGCCTGGCCCTGCCGGGCTGGGTAGCACATGCCTTTGTAAGCAGGGCAGAGCCCTTAAAATAGAAACAGAACCCTTGTGTAACATGTAGACAAATAATTTTTTTTTCTTTTGTTTTCTCTCTGAAATGTCTTGTCAGAAATTTTCTTTGCTGGTGGGGAGAGATCTCTGATCCAGCCCCTTTGATTTCCCCCTGCTGTAGGAGCTGCTGTGGAGCATAGTTTTGGTCTGAGCACAGACTAGCTCTGTTGCCTCCTGTAAGTGTCGCTAGCATCCAGAGGAACTGACTGTTTTTCAAAGCAAGAGGGATGCTGCACTGGAAAGGGCAGAGTATAAGCTTTATTTAAAGAAAATAGTGGAGCTTGATCAGCCTCAGTTTTCAAGTGCTCATCGAGGGTGCTGTACAGCATCCTTTTAAAAGTTCAGTCTCTTCGTTTGCTTGGAAAGACTGAAGTGGGGATGCTTGTCCAGACATAACAGTATATGCCTGAGTGTTTTCACAAGAAATGTCTAGATCATTAAATATAATAGGTCTCAGCTGCAGTTTTGATCACTGAAGCATGCACACAATTCATCACAGCAAATTAGGTACGTCTTTGTAACTTATCTTTCTGCAATTTGCTGGCACTTCTAGAGAGCTGAAACTTATATTGGATGTGCTGCAGAAGCCATTTCAGATAAAATATTCTGTGTTTATTGTTGGAGAACAAGGATTCCCTAATAACAAAAACAAGGAGCAGTGTATGTTTCTGCTCCTGTGTCTTGCAGAACCAGCAGTAGTACCAGTAGAGATCCCCAGCCACATTCATTATTTATATATTTCAGTGAATTTCTTGTCCGCAGTAAAAGAGATATAAGCTTCAACATCAGTCTGTGCCAAATTCTATGCTACAGCCCATTCAGAAACCTAAGGCAGCCGTGGTTCTCAATCATTACACAGCCCATTTATCTGATTGGAGTTTTGTCCTCTCTGCCTTGCTGAAATGTTGCGTGTTCTTTAAAAGCTGAGTTTGACCTTTGGAAAGAAAAGGAATTTGCTATTTTAATTTTAGGGGTTTTTTTTTAGAGAGAACCTGAGCCTACTTAAATGGAAATTGGCATTGAAAAGCAGCAGAGTTATTGAAAAGCATTTACTTTATTACTAGAAGAGAACAGACGCTAGTGGACTCAAAAATTACATTTCAATGGACTCATCAGTTTCAGTCACTAGTTAGTCTGTGAACAGATGGATATATTTGTAGCAGTTAACATGAATTTATACCCTGGAATTTCACATTTGCCCTAAGAGCGCTGCTATCTTAGTTGCTGCCTTGAAGGGTTTGGAGATTCATTTTATTTTTTGGAAAAAAGAAATGTTTGTTTCTAATTGCAGAGATTTCTTACATCATAGAAATCACCTCAGCTTTCAGAAATATGAATGATATATAGCTTCTGTGTAAGGAAAATGTTGTAAAAGAATCCCCAGTACAGCTGCTGCAGAAAAAATAAACATCTCAGCCTAAACCTACATCAACCCCTGTGGACTGAGAAAATAATTTTCAATAACCAGATATTTTTAACTCTGTGTATGAAGGTAGTAATAACAGTCACCTGTATTTGCATCTAGGGTGTGCCACAGTCTAATTGCTTGTCTCTTTCCACCCCCGCCCCACTAAATTTTAAGGCTTCTGGTTAACTGAGCAATGCATTAAGCACTCCATCTCCAAAAGAGAAAGAAATACTGCCCTAGCCTCTACCATGTGGCATCTTTAGGTTTCAGGGATTTCGTTTAAATCTGAAATTTATGTCCAGGAGAAATAAATTATTAGATTGTAAAAGCAGCTGGGGAGGGAGTAAATATAGTCTCTTTTGTCCTCTATATCATTTCCCCAGGAAGATAATAAATGTGTGGCAAGCGTCTTGTGTTTCCTCTGTCATACAAATGTTGTGTGTGTGCTGTATTTCAGATGTGAAGCTTAGACTCCAGACAGGAAATCCTGGAGTGATACTGTACTGCTGTTGCCTACTGCTGTGGTGCTGGTGGAGGCCCCATCACTTTTACTGCTTAGAAGGAATTTGAAAAATAATTTCATGAAGAAATTTAAAAGCCCTTGTGTGTACCCCTGATTTCCAGAGCAAGAGATTTAGGGTGTAATCCTAGGGTTTATCTCCTCAGCTAGTGAAAGGCAGCAGGAGCAGCAGCCCTGGCTGCTGGAGAGAGCTGAGGATAGGGATCCTGCCCTGTAACCCTATCCCAAGGGCCAGTTTTCCCAGGGGGATTTTAAAGACTGTAAGAGAAACTCCTATTAATTTCTCCCTGCCTTACCTGTTCTCATTCTTCTGTGAGGTCAGATACATGGAGCAAGTATGATGAGTGGCCAGGAAAAACATTGGGTCTGAGAACAGCAAAAGAATAACGAGTTGTTAGAGTCAGTGGTCTACTGGCTTGTCTGTATCTGGCTGTGTGTATAGGGCTGTCACTGCCTGCACCTCCATGCTCCTGTCAGGAAGGCTGTCAGTATTCTCAGTCCAGCCCATTTCAGGGATCTGAAAACAAGCCTGGAACAGCCTTGCTGTTTGCTTCTTCTGTTGTTCCTTCCAGAGAAGTACATTCAATCATATACTGTTGTTTGCCTAATTATACCCTGCTTTAATAATGTATTTTGAGAGGAGTTTTATACCTCCCTTTGACCAGAGGAGAAAGGAAAACCAATTCAAAATACAGCTTCTTTTCATGTTGTGCCTGTTCTGCTTATGTAAAATGAGAAGGGGGTGGGAGTGTTTGGTGCAGGGTTGGGTGTACATGTGCAATGACCCAGCCTGGGCAGTAATCACCAATGTTCCCTTTATGTTAATGGATTAACTTATGAGATACTAAACTGTCTATCCTCAGTGAGGTGATGGGGCTTTGTTGGAAAAATCTGGATGATAGAGTGAGATGGTATGTGCTGATGGGATCAGTGCAGAGACAGCTCGTGGCTCTGTGCAAGGTCAGCTTGGGTTCAGCGAGGCTCTGTCACCCCAGCTCTGCATGAGCCAGACCAGATTTGGCAGCCGCAGTCCTGAGCTTATCACTCAGCTGTGCTCGAGCTGATGCACTGCAGAGTGTGTTGTGTGTCTTCTGTGCCACATCCTGGGCAGGCAGTATGGACACCCAGAGGTCACCTCCATGCAGAGCCTGTCCCCAGACCCCCATTGCCTTGGCTTTGCACCAAGCAGGAATGGCAAAGGCAGTGCCCACACTGTGCCAGCCCTGGGGTAGAGCTCCTGCCTGACCACCCAGCCTCCTCATTTGTTTCTGCTGCACAGTTAAACGTGAATAAATTGCCATGGGCATTGAGGTTTGGCTGTGTATGGCCTATCTGTCATCTGTGTGTTATGTTATTGTGTCTCCAAAAGGAGCAATGAGGTTGCTTAAAACATATTTACTTCTGAAAAATGTGTCCTCCTTTGGGGCTGGCACATGCTCTTAGTCTTTGCATGAAATCAGGATTGTTTAAAAAGCAGATTTTCCTGAGACCAGTGACACTGTTGTAATGGAGTAGCAATGGCTGGAAAATCCCATTTAACTCAGTTGTTATGCACACATACCATAGCAATGTTGCCTTCCATGTTTGTCCTGTGATGTCTTCGAGGAAAAGGCTCATGTTGATGATGTTTTGTCCCCTCTTTTACTTATAAGAACAAATTTGGCATGGTTCTTTCACACTCCTAGTCCTTCAGGGTTAATTCCTTGTAGCAGTGGGCTAAGCACAACGCTGTCTGCAGACTTCTGCTCTGCTGGTGGCATCTACACTAATGGGGCAGCATGTAAAGCACTCTGTAACTATGGCCTTGCTATTTTATAGCAGAGCTACTTGCATGGAGGATTTTTATTTTCCTTTTGAAATTAGAAACCAGCAATAACAACCATTATGACCAAGGCAACAGGTCACTGACCAGCTGTTTTGTCAGCACAAGCAGTGTGTGGGTGCCACATGACAGGAATATTTATCTGCCCCTAAGAAAACTGTATCCATAACACAAGGCAATACAATTTGTCAGATCAGTATCCCATTAGAGGGAATTGTACTTTAGTTGCTGCTTCTTAAAGGATTTAGTGGTCAAAGGGCTGTGGTCCTACTGCAGGCAGGTGCTGCTTGTGCCAAGTCTGGCTGTCCACACTTAGTTATTTGGCCCAAGGAATTTGGATCAGCTGCAGCTCCCATCATTCAGTGGAGGATGATGCCTAAGTTATCAATGTGAGACCTGCCCCTGTTAATTTGCATTAAAATTTACAGTTAAGACAGAAACTGTTATATGCCTGTCCTTAATACCAGGAATACCTAGCTGGTGCAGAGGGGAAAAACAACAAAAAGTAATGAGATGGTGTTCAGTGACCCTTTCCATACCAGAGAACAGCAGAACAAGTTTTAGGTTCAACTCTCAATTTCCTGACTTTTATTGATTTATATTCCCATGGAAACAGTCCCTCAGTGAAGCTTTGCCCTATGCATTCTAACTTCTAAAGGTGTTATGTAAAGTGTTTCACTTTTGCTCTAAATATTTTTTGAAAAGACACCATCTTGGTCCTATAATAAAGACCCAATCAGGAAATCATTTGGTGTTTAGAGGAGTCACACCATGTTCCACAATGATGGTTCCAGGCCTCACAGAAGTGAACAATTAACTGGCTTATGTGATATGATTTACCTTCGATCAAGGAGGGATTAATGAGATCAGATTTGGATTGGTTTCTAAGAAATCAACAATTTCATGCTTTTGAGAGGAAAACCTAAGAAAGATTCCTGTAAAATGGTTTACCTCTTGAAAATTATTTTGAAACATTGCTTCCCTGAGCAGGACCTATAAGTAGATTGGAAACAGGTCAGCACTGGGGTGTGCATTGGGGTTTTTGGTGTAGCATGGGCAAAGGAGTGTCCCTGTGGGCAGGAGATGTTTTCTCTGGTTACTGAAGCTTAGGTTTGAAAATAGACTGGAGGTGGGTGTTTGCATTGTCAAGGACAGCTTTGGAGGGTCACTTCATTGGTGCTGCTGCATGCTGGGTTTGTGACACATCATGGAAGAGCAGGGGTGGCCGTGACCCCAGTGACTGCGGGACCAGCTGCCCAGGAAAACATGGACTGACCAAGCCCAGGTTAAAGCAGCACCACTGTCAGCAAAACACTGTGCTGGGATCCTGCAAACCATTTTCTGCTCTTGGGATCAGAAATGGCTCTGGAATCCAGTCAGCGAGTAAGAGTGGGGCTGAGGCAGGAGTGAAGGTATTCTAAAAATATTATGGTTTCATGCACTTCTGACAACAATAATTTGTCCCTCTCACTTTATATTTAGGAAGTGTAAGGTTCTTCCCTCGGCTTATTTTTGATCTTGTGCATGGCATACTGGAGACTACAAGGATGCTGATAAATTTGCATTTCTGAGTGAAATTCTCAGGAGTATGTGGTCCCTCAGGACAGGTATTATTAGCTCCTCTTTTTCATTGGGTGCCTCAGTGACTCACGGTGTGTTTACAGCTAGTTTCTCTAACAGAAGACTCTGGTTATCTCTTAATAATGTATTCCTCAGTGTTTTTTATTTCCAAAGTGCTGTGGTAAGGAGATTTTCCCAAAGGCTTCAGTTTGCTTTTGTGCTTCAGCTTTTTACCCAGTGTTTTTGGAAGAAACATAGAGACTTATTGGTGAGGCATTTAATAGAATACAAGAGGCTATGCCAGACTTAGGCTGTGCTTGGAGTTCACTTGTATTAGGCTCAACTAGGTTTATTCTGAGTTTTAGAGAAGAATAGAGATGGCAGATCTAGAAGACTGATGATACAAAATTATTAATCTCAAGTGGAAACAGGAAAGCATTTTAGGTGAGTTTTTGAAGTCTGATTAGGACTAAACAACCTGAATTAGAAGAGAAATTAAATTCATAAATCATCTAATAATTCTTAGTGGGTATGAGGAAGCTGGCGCTGGGAAAAATAACTCCAAGAAAGGTATTTGTATAGAAAGGTAATTTTTCAAACCAGAATAACTGAGAAACGCCTATCAAAATCCAAGAATGGATTGAAATGGGCAGAAGCAGTGTGGTCAGGAGCACACTGAGGCGGGGCGGAACAAAGGCCGGCCGGGTGGCACGTGGGGCTCGGCCAGCCCTGCACACCCACACCCGCAGCTGTGGAGGAAAAAGAGTGATTGAGAAAAACCAGTCGGCATTTATACAGTCACATGCGGAACGGCTTTGCCCCACTGTAAATGTTACGCATTCCGAACCTTCCCTAGGAGAAGCCAGGCAGGTTTCTGGGGGGCTGAGGGGGTCCCCCAGGTGAGCAGGCACTGAGGGAAGCAGCTCATCCTCCCAGTGGGTACAGAAACCCCAGGGCGGCTCAGTCCTGGCACAGATGAGTGGATGAGTGTTTGTGTGTCCCAGCACCAGTGGAAGGTGTATTTACCCCTGGAGTAATCACGTGCAAGCATCAGAGTAACTCAGAAGCAGCTATTTCCATTGGAAATGGGCAACTTTGCTTTTCAGCCGACACCAAACCTCCAGGCATCTTTTCTTAGACACTCAAAATGATTTTTTTTCCTGGTTCAATAACTTGTAAAGGACAGCTTTCTGCCTGCATTTGTTGAAGTGCCATCTCAAAGTGTGCTGACACAGGGACTGACTGACGAATGGCAAGTTATCAGATGCTCAGAGATGAAGGCAGCCGTAACACAGGCAGCCGTTGCCTTTCACAAAGGATGTGCCACCTTTCGTTTGCCTCTACCTCCATTTCAAGGGACTCTTCAAATAAAGAAGGGATATGTGAACCTGTCTTGCCTGACAATTTTTTTTTTATTGCATACCATGATAACTTGGAGTTCACTTGTTACAAGCATTTTATGTAGTGGGTGAAATACCTAGGGAAAGCAAAGAAGTAATACTGTGCTGCCTGAAAAACTATGATCTAAACATATAAATGTCACTGCATAAGTTACCTGAAACAACTGGAAGGCCAATTAACACCTGGTTTTATGGGAAACATTGGTTACCACTATCAGTTTTAATGAAGTGTATTAACTAAATTGTGTTCTGAGTATTCATTCAGCCCTGTTTATGGCACACTCTTGAGTACATTTACTGTTTGTCAGAAGTGCAAACTAGTGAACATATGAGGCTTTAAGACAGGCCATCTGTTAGTCTTAGACCCTTGGATAATTGTCAAACAGTTCTAAAAATAAGCACATACAAACTGCAAGGGGGTGCAAAGGTGATTTTTCTTTAGAGTCTCATAGCAAAGGGAAAGTAGAAACCAGAAATTAAAATTAAAAAACACTTTACCCTGTAAAGCAAGCTTGCTGTCCTTTCTTTCTTTTCTGCTTTCTCTTTCCTTTCCCACCCTCCTCCTTCAGCGTCTTTTTTTTTTTTATTTTTTTCCCCCTCTTGCTCTTCTGGGTCATGGCATCCCTTGAATGCCTCTCCAGTTTAGGATTAGAGCAGCACCAATTTAAGGCTCACAGCTTTCTGTAGAGAGCATAATCTCCAATGGTTAAAGCATGGGTCATCTTGTGTCCTCTGCCTAAAGTAATCCTTTTATAAAGTCAAGGCATAAAGATTTTTATCTTTATGGATTGCTGTTAAAGGGAAATAGTACCTGTGCATATACATGTGTATGCTTATGGATATGTAATGAGTAATAACAGCTGAGAGATTTATTTTTGGACCAGTTGGAATTCAAAAGATGCAAAACACTGAAAAAAGATTGCTGCAGATGGTATTTCGTAAATATTTAGACACTCTAGCTTCTGTTTGTAGCAATTTGGAGGTTTTGTTTTGTCTTTTTATATATATATGTTCAAATGTGAGACAAACCTTTGCTTCAAGTCAATGCCTGAATCTGAGGTTTAGTTTTTGTCTGGCAAGCTGTGCATGTTGGCAGTCAGTGGAGGCATCACTTCTCTTGTTTCCCTGCTCTGTAAAGGGAAAAGAGAGAGAATGGGGAGGAGGAGACACTGTCCCAATGGTCCCCAGCCATGACCCCGATCTCTGGGCTTAGGATCAGACAGTGCCTGAAGGGGTGACAGAAACCTGAACATGGTGGGGAGAGGCAGAGAGAAACTACCTGGGCTCTTACCTGGGTCTGGAGGGCCCCCCACACCCTGAGAAAAAATATTGGGATTAACAGATCACCCAATGGCTAATTACCAGTTAGTTTTCATGTCGGCCAATTGTCACATGAATCTATTATCTCCATAATTCTTATTGAAATTATTTGAGGAATGGTTTCTGTTCATTTCAGTGGCATTTGGAAGGGGAGAGAGGCTTTGTAGCCTTTCATCAGAGTTCCAGTCTCTGTGTAACACTGCAGAAGGCTTATGCATTTTACCTGGGGGTGGGGTATCACCAGCCTTGTTAGGCCATTTCTTAACCTTTGTGTAACATATGGTCTTTTAGGGGTATGTGCTCATGCACATAGACAGTGTATTTGTAAATGGCTGATAGAAAATGTCTAAATCCATAACAGATGCACAATGGCACTGTAGACTGGATGTGTTATGGCCCCAAACCATTATCACACCCCTCACAGTTGCATTTTATTTTTTTCACCTGCTCCTGTGTAGTACACCTGTGACTTGTTGGCAGTGTGTCGTTGCAGTGTGGGAGACTCCCAGCTTGACTGCCTGGCTTGGAGCTTCGCTCCATCATGTGCTGCTTTTTGTGTGTGTTTTTTCTCTCGATCTTTATATAGCTTGTAAAGAGTTCTTTGAACTGTTGTAAGTGATCATCTTTCAAGCCTGATGCTTTCCTTCTTGACACAAAGCTCTGAAAATGGAGATTGTCATGCCAGTGTTTTCATAATCATGCATGTAAAAAACTGAGAAATATTCATTGTGGATGTCCTGCACAAATGGCTTGATCTGCATCCAGAGGGCAGGCAGGGGGTGTCTCCAGGGAAGGTCTGGAGAACAATCAATATCTACATGGACAATAATTAACCATTCTTTGAAATCTTTTTATTCCCTGCAAAACCCATCACCCAGTTCCTTGATCACAGACACTTCCATAAATGGTTCATTTGGGTATTTTGCAGCCAGTAGAAAATTCCACTTAAACACTGCAACAGCCCCGAGACTTGGGGTGGTTGCATTTTTCCCACTGACATAGCTAATGGAATTGCTATCCATTTTGCATGATTATTAAGAAAAGAAGAGATTTTCCAACCTTATCCTATAAATAAGCTGTGACTTACTTGATCTTGACAGGTGACTTAGTGCTGCTGTAGAGTTTTCCAGCTGCAATAATGTCTCAGAATGATGTATTCTGTGGGGTATCAGCTGTGAGCTGTGCAGAAACCAGGGGGTCTAACAGGAGCTGGGAAGAACAATTTTTCCTGTTCAGCTTCCAAATGATGTCGTGCCTCCTGCTGGCCCCAGACAGGCACGTGTATGGATGGCCTTGGAGCTGCTAGGCATGTGCACACACACACACAGGAGTGTTCCTGGAGGGCCTGCATTTTTGTGGCTGCTCTATTTTCCTCTGGAAACCACCATTAAGGCTTTTTTTTTTTTTTTTTTTTGGTAACTATAATTTCTGGAGTTGAAAAATCACACCCGAGCTGTTTTCAGCCAGCCCACCCTCCTGCTGGAAAGGTTGGTGAAGTTTCCTGAGGCTGCTTAGGTAGCACTCCTGTAGTATCACATCTTCCAAAGCACTTGCTTCCTTCTGGTCTTTATGATTTCCTTCTGCTGCCTGGAACAGCCCAGTGGCTCCATTGGGGTCAAAACTGTTCCTACTAAGGCACAGGGCATTCTTAATACTTGATTTTCAGTTACTCCCAAAGTCTGGTCAGCCAGGGGAATTTTTCGTGTCTGGACACACAAAAAAGTGCCTAACAAAGGTATTTGAAAAACCATGGGCCAAATATAGAAAACACACATGTGAGAGAAGAGACATAAGCCCTGAATGGGTGAGATGCTTTCTGACATCTGCAAAGCACAATTCCAATGAGCTGCAGATGCACGGGGCACACGGAGTAGAAGCAAGAAAATAAGAAATGACAATTGCTAGTAATAGGAGACAAGTTGCCAGACTACTTTTTTGGAAGGCGTGTTTTGAAATACATTTTAGCATGTGAGAAACCTATATGGATTGCAGAGGATACAGAGAGGTTCTCATGGGACTTTCAAACACACACAGTGGTGGTTATTTAGCCTTCACCCAGTGTTCACTGGCACCTGGGTGTGCAGGACTTGGCATTTGTGCCCTTGGCTTGAGCAGGATGTGCTCAGAAAGGCAGGGGAAGGATGCAGAGCACACAGGCTCTCGTGTCCATAGGCATTACAGACCTGTTTGTGAGGCCCTGTGTAAAATGAGGCTTTGTCTATTAACTGCATGGTCCAGGCACTAGCCAGATATTGATTGTCAGTAATGGATACCTGGGGAATAAATGGTACATTCCCAAGATACTAAGACAAAATAAAGATTTGCATATGAAAAATGTAATTTTTTAACTCCTAGCCCTATAGCACAGCTGATTTCTCAGCTCCTGCCTGACCCAGCTCTAAATGGCTGCAGTATTTGAATACAATCTGTTTGTTCCTTTGACAAATTCTGATCCCAAACCCAGTGTATTTCTTGTATTGGGAATGTTCAGAACATGTTATTAGCTGATGTTTGAGGAGGGAGGGCTCCCAATAAAAGCTTCATTATCAGATTTAGAGCCACATACCATTCCTTTATTGACCTGCCTGGTGTAATCAATGCAGCAGCCACACAAGTTTGAAATCATGTTCCCTGACTGTAGGCTGTGCGTCATGCATCCAGTGCTGATTGTGCATTATCTTTTAAATGACACTGCCTAACTAAGTATGGATTTGTCTACCACGAATAGCCCTTCTTTCAATTTGAAGATGGTAAACCTTTTGGGTTTTTTATTGATATTCAGGATGACCTAAAAATAGAACCGTAATGAAGTGCACAAGGAATGGCCATTGTTAAAATGCTGAGGAGTGTGTGAGCACAGAGGAGCCTGTGTATTCTTTTTCACATTTTCATGCTTCCCCAGCTAGGTTTAGTGGGCAAGCTTCTTGTCAGTGCTGCTATTGTGTGTGCAGGGCTCCATCCATCCTCCTCCATAAAGTCATTGTTGGACTTGAGAATAACATCCAGCACTGCAAAGGTCACTCCTTCTTAAGGCCAGGAAAATTTCCATGTATATCAAAGGAAAAATCCATTGAATTTTTTTGTTTGGTGGTGTTAAATTGTCTAAAAGCAAAGCCGTTCCAGCCGTCAATTCGCAAATTTCTGATTTGTGGTTCTGCATATTGAGTGTCACAGGCAGGGGTGTCTGAGAGGGCCGATGCTATGCTGAACGGCGACTTTATGATTTCCCAGCTGGGATTTCGTTCGCAAGGGCTCCATCCGTGGTGCTGCCCCGCTC
>NW_005054415.1:493078-528734 GCF_000277835.1 Geospiza fortis | reverse complement strand
CTTGGGAGTGCCACAAACGGGGCCACAGCCGCTCCGCTCTGCCGCAAACGGGGTCACCGCCGCCGGCCCGCACCGCCCGCCGCCCACCAGCTCTTTCCACGGGCGATCTCCATCAGGGAGATGTCATGTCTGGATAAAGCGGGGGATTGCTCTTTTATCCTGATCACGATGTGATCAGCTGTGGATGGCGTAGAAGGACCAGATGATCTATGAAAAGTTAAAATATCTTACTTTATTTTAAAGCTTCATCACTGTAAATAAATAATTAGATTCAAAATTCATTTTGTGTTTAAAAACTTATTCTTCAAGCTGGTGGACTTGCCCGGCTCTGTTATTAGGCAGATGGAGACTAGGGAAATTGCTTAGGCTTCAAATAGCACAAATGAATTTTTATATTTGGGGATGCTGGGGACTCAGCTCAAGAAAACCTCACCATGAACCACTTCTCTAGTTGCTTAAATAATTGGGTAATCATACAAATAAATCTAGGCTTATGTGTAAGACTGGGGTTTTAATCAGAACACAAAATGTGGGTGAATCGGTACTGCTCTAAAAATATGCTTCCGAGGTTGGCTCCAAGATTTATTGGCTCCTACACAAAATGGCAAGACAGGTCAGCATCCTCTGATGTGAGATACTGCAATGACATTGAGGCTATTACAAATCTACCAAAAGGAAAAATGGGAACAAACGAGACTCTAAACTGCTGAAAGAAATGAATAGAGAAAAGTATATTCTTTAAAGAGATTTAACTTCTGGGTTACATGTCCAGCCTTTTTTCTGCTGGGAATATTACCCTGGTGCCTGAGCTGGCTGTTCAGCTGTTATTGCCGAAGTATTTCTTGGACTGAGAAGTGTGTGTCACAATCTGGTGTCTCTTGCTGCCAGTGCTTGCACCCGGTACGAGTGAGAATAAAAGAGTAAAATATGGCAAGGGTTCCCTCACGTTTCAGATTTTTATTTTTTTTAATTGTTACAGTGAAGGGAATCCCTAAAGGCAGTTTTTTTTGCCTATGAAGTTACCATTTTCTTTATATGTATTGAAAGGAGACAAAAAAAAAGGAAACCTTCATGACTATACTTGGCTTGTAGCATTTTTTTTTCTAAGTTCATGCCAGCATTAACAGATCTGTCAGAACAAAGCAAATATGTCATATTGGCAGCTGTTACTTATGAGTACTTTTTCTTTATTGCATTTTGTTTTGTAATAATTGAGAAGCTTTTATGTTGAGCTCTGCATAAATGGTACTGAGTGGGAGGGTATGGGCATGCTTTCTATTATTCTGCCCCTCATGCATGTCTCCTTTTTTCGTCTTTCCAGAACCACACATTGAGCCAGCACGCACAGTGAGCCACTGGCACTACAGGACACCTCTCTGCAGAAGACTTGACGGTGGCACAGTGGGGAGGACCATTTGAACATTACATCCAATCAAAGTGTCATTTGCAACCCAGATGTAAAACTCTAATGATTTGGCCATGAGGCGCTGCTATTATAAGCAGCTGGAAATGAATATTAATGGAAGAGATTAAAAGTATTCCATGCTCAGTATTTTTTATTGTCCTGCTTCAGCTAGTGTACTTTAGAGCTTCTGCTTCTGACTGAATTTATAGTGTTAGATAAATCTGCTTTGATGCTGTTGCCTTTTGTTGCTTCTTGTATTATATTGATAGTTAAAGATTAGGTGTGATTTTTTTCTTTTTTGTTAACTGCTTTTTAATTGCAATTTTAGGTAACTGTGCATTGTGATGTGATTGCTTGGCTATTGTCTGAATATTTCTTTTTAATTTTTTAATTAAAGACTAATGCTTTGATTGGATTTGCCAGTTCACCGGACAGTGATTAAAACTATGTAATGAATATAATCGGTTTCAGTGCAACTGGATGGTCTGCTTTATAAATGTGACTTAATCTGATTGCAATAACTAGTACAGTTCAATAAAGGGAATACATGAGCTTAGCGTCAGAGCTTGTCTGTCTGTCAGTGCCCCCTGCATTGCTGCTGGGGTGGCTGAATCTCAGTGATCACTCGCCTGATGGCACAGAGCACTCTGCAGCCCAGGTGGAGGGAAAGCAAAAGCCATGGTTCTGTGTCTGTCTGGTATTGTGTTTGCTTCTGGATGTACCTCCCTGGCTCCACGGTAGGTTGAGGTGAGGTAAGAACATGTACTATGAAAAGGTATTGCTAGCTTTTAATAATCATTAATATTTAAAATTTTTTCAGCAAGAATAGAAGAACCAGACCTATAGCTGCCTTGGCCATATCTCTGTGCTTCTTTGTTTCAATACAAAAAAAAAAGTTTCCACATTGTATACAAATGCACAGATATTGGCTCAGGCCTTGCAGACCGTGGTAGGAGGCTGCATATTTTACCCACCTCAGACCCCCAGGCACTGTAGCTCTCTGTAAGTGCCAACAAAGCCAATTGCCAGGCTTTCTTTTACTCTTTTTAAACTTATCTTATGGTAAGGAGGTCGGGGAAACAGTCATTTTAGTGACCATGGACACCTCTGGAAAGTTAGAAAGATGTAGTTCTCCTGGTGTCTCTGGCTTGAGTGAATCATAATCATAAATATTCAGTAGTTGTGACAGCTGAAATGATGTAGTTACCCATTCCCACAAAGTACAAGGCTTTGCAAGGCTGTGGCATGGGAACATGCACAGTCAGAGCCTTCCAAAATCGCTGCACTGAACTAGAGCACAACTGGTTGTCATTGGGCCATGTCTGGGCTTGGAGCGTGTAAGTGATATTTTGTAGGAAATATGTTTTCAGGGACATATAGTCAACGCTTAAATTAGTTTATATAGTGAGCCTTTTTACAAGTGCAAAGGTGGCACAGCTTGTTGATGCTGCAGCCCATGTTTTCAACAATTCAGATCCCTGCTGATGTTGATAGTCCTGTTGCATACACATGGTTCCTTCAGAACAGTAAGGGAAGGCTACAATCAAAGCACAACTTCAGGCACAACTCAAGTAGGGTCATCTTTACAGTAGGAAGCACCAGAGCAGTCCTAACTTAAGAAAAGTTACCATTTTCCCCCCCAAAAAAAGAATGTCCTGTTTGAGACAAGTGATAGATGGTTTTTATTCTGCTGAAATAACATTGCTAGAATGGGCAGTCAGAGTTTAGGCTCAAATGTGGCTTGTGATAAATTTACGAACCCTAATATAACAAAACTTTCCTAGTTTCTTAATTCCAAAGATGACAGTTCTGTTTGCATCTAGATTATTCTTAGCTTACTGTTTCTTCATCAAAATCACACTGAAATGATCCATTTCTAGAGAAAAGCATTAACTTTCAACCTGATTATTTCTCTCTAAACCACAGAACAGATGTTTACGGGCTGAAAAATTAGTTAATGAAATCACCAATTCATTATTCCTGTTCATAATAGAAGCATGTTCCTAACTCAATTTTATTACTTTAAGATGGGAAATGGAAAAGTGTCCTGCAGTACAGGCTCATAGACATGCCTTTGCAAGAAAACCTGGGAATGTACAGCAGCTGCTGTGGAAAGAGCTCATGTGCCATCTTCTCCATGCCAAAGAAAGGTAGCAGGTTCTTACAATGGAGATACTGAAAAAGGAGGCTTTTTGCCTGACACTGGTTTGACATGATGCTGGATCACTTCTGGGCAAGCCTTCAGAAATGAAAAAGACATAGGTTTCTACCTTCAGGAAAAGGTACTGCATTGTGAATCCCAAGAGTTGAACTGATGTTTCCATGCAGCTCGGGGAACTGCCTTAGTAGTGCTGTACTGAAGCTCATGCCTTTGTCTGAGCATCTCCCTGCTGACTAGTTAAAAGGAGGTGCACAGTCACTGTGCTGAGACGGGGAACTCCCCACGTGGGGATCCTGTTTGGAGCTGCATATATTCCCCATGTTAGTGGGAATGTGGGTGTGGGTCAGGGTGCTGGGAACCTGCTCAGCCCAGCAGTGCCAAGCAGTGCTTAAGCTCATGTTTCATGTGTCCCAAGCCCTGACCATACCATGGGCAGGGGCAGAGTAAAAGGACAGTTTGGTTCTCCACTTGGCCTTTGGAAGGTAAGTGTAGGTACCCAGTTTGTGGTGACTGGGAGTGGGACTGGGCCAAGCCTCATCCCCAATGAGCTGCAGCTGTGAGCAGCAGGTGAGCAGCACTGACAGCAATGAGCCATGGAGTGCCCAGGGGCACTGAGCAACCACCAAAGGGAGCAGAGGGCACACAGGGGCAGGGCATGAACAGTGAGGGGCACACAGGTGTAATGCATTAACAGGAGGGGTATAAAAGGCTGGGCTAAAGAACAAGAAGGGCAGATGTTTGCAGCCTTCTGAGGTGAAATGGTGTTACTTTGGATGGGTGAGTGCTTAAAGCCTTCTGCTATTGTATGGTGACACGCTGTGTTGTGGCTGTCTCAACTGCAATGTGTGCTGTGACAGGTAAGAGGCTCCAAAGCTTGAGTGAGGGCTGGGCTCCTGCTCCATCTTCTTCATCTCTTTTGGCATACGAGCCTCACTCATGAGCAGCCCGAGTCATGTTGGAGAAAGGGGTTGGACTGTGCCCCCAGGTCTGGGAAAAATAGCTGTGGTCCTCTTCTGCCCTTATAGTGTTTGGGTAATATTTGAACACCAATGGACCAATGCCAGCTTTTAAACATATTTCTTTCCTAAGACAATATGGGCAAATGTGCAGGAGGTTTGCCATGAATCTATTGGGTTATTTTGTGGTATTTTTGAGATAACCAGGCCCATATGAACAGTCATCATTACATGGCAAGGGATGGTGCTGCCTTGATAACTGCTTTCTTAGGGGCCAAAAAAATCCAGTTTAGGGTGTGAGGGTGAAAGCTATTGCAAAGAAGCAGAGGGAGACCTGCCCACTTTTCTGATCCTGCCATGGAGCTGTATCTGTGACACACTGGACACCTGCAGCTCACAGAGGTGATCCTTAGCCTATGCCAGGGTGCAAGACTGGTGTCTGACCCCATTTTCCAGGGCCTGGAGCCTTGCCAGGCAGAGCTCTGCAGCACAACGTGGGGCCTTTGTCTGGTGCTTCCTGTGCTGCTGGTGCCACAGGGGAGCAGGAGCAGAGCAGCCCTGCACTGGTACAAAACAGCTTTGCTGCCATAGTTGCAATCACACCAGGGAGTGCTTTGCCAGGGTAGTATATAGTTCCTGTATCCGCTAAAAGCTCCTAGGGAAAACAGAGCCTAACTGCAGGTGGAAAAAAGATAATATCACAGCTTCTGGTACATGTCTGAGGTTTCACCCCCTTTTTCTTAGTGGCCAAGAAGTGCTGCTGAAGGCATTTGGAAAACAGTCAGAAATGTTGGCTCCAAAGGCAGCTATATTTCAATAGCTATGACGCATTGAAAACAGGCTGGAGAGCCTTTCCATAATCCCCGTGATGTTTCCCTGCCTATCTGTGTAACTTGCAGCTCCTGGGTGGTGGTGGTGGTGCAGACAGGGGCTGGCACAGGCTGTTCAAGGTGCGGCCTATGTGGATCACTCACAGGTAAGCGAAAACCAGAACTGCTGAAATGCTGGCTGAGGATGGGCTTTAGGCAAAATGTCACTTTATGATCCCAGTGGCATTAGGACGAGTACAGTGTTGGAGATCATGAATAATTCTAAATCTGTAATGAAATGTCATACAGGCAGTTTACTATCTTCATGTTTAGAAAAATACGGAAATGTAAATTCATATAAACAACATATTAACAAGATAAACAATTAACAAGATAAACAATAGATAAACAAGATTAACAAGTGCTTGTTAATAGTAGACTTAGCAGTCTACCAGCCCTTATGCACTGAATGATCTTTGCATTTAGTTTCACTACATACCCACACAGCCAAAACACATAGTCATAGATACTTAGTCAAGAAGTAGCAACCAGCACCTCTTATCTATGTAGGCAGCTTTACACGTTTGTGTTCTATTTGATGCTTGTGTATGTTCTTGTTCTGACTCATCACCTTCAGCAAGGATTGCCACCTTCGGTCAGGTGCCTCAAAATTTTGGAAAGAGCAATGTTTAGCCAATTGCCTCCCAGAAAAAAAGACGTTTGAGGACCATTTGACGGAGTGGGTGACTGATCACTTTGTGCTAAACATCTTTGAGTGGATTGGGCAAGATCACCCTACTGAGCAGGGAAAAGTCAGGGAGCCAAGGGCCATGTCCCTCCACAACCCGACTGCCCTCCCAGTGGAGTTAATGAAAATTCTGCCCTGTAAATCTGCACATGCATGCCCAAAGTGTACAAGTTACCCTATCTGACCAATGTCTAAGAGTAGACTGGAGTTTGGTGTGTTTATCAGGCTTTTAATGTGTAAATAACTCTCTAGTGTGAACAGTGAAGATTTTTGCCCTGGTCTGCATAAGTGGTTTCTGTGTTTTGGCTCACGCCTTAAAGCAGGGAGGTTTCTGCAATCCCCTCCTCCAGAAGCACAATCTAGGTTGGACGGGTGTGCTGTGTCCCTGTGGAATGTTGTCAGGGATCAGCCAGGGCAAGGACGGCCCCTGCAAGTGCTGTCCTGGCTGTGAGCATGTGAGCCCAACGCGTGTACAGCCACAGAAACCCAGATGGTGGGAGCTGCCACAGCCACGGGGCTTTGGAGCCGATAGGAGCATGGTGTGCTCTTCATTGCTTTGTCTTTTTCCTTTTTTTCTCATTTTTGCCCCTTGTAAAATACTTTGTTCTTAGTTTTGTCTGTTTTTATTACCTTGCTGCTGTCCTAACAACTGTGAGGTCCCTCTCCTGCAAGTGGAAGAATATGCCTTTTGATCTGGGTATTTGTGAATTATTGTTACTTTCCTGACAAAAAGGAACACCAAGCAGCATTTTGGCAGATTAGGTGACAGAGGGAGACAGGAGGTGTCCAAATGAGAAACACGGAGCCCCCTGAGAGAGACACAAGACATTGACTGATCACCTCTCAGGCAGCTCCAGAGGAGCGCGGTGCGCGTTGCCCTGAGAGCCAGCTCAGTTCAGCCATCAGAGATTGCCCTTTGCTGCGGGAAAAAGGGAAGCGTTCCCTGGGGGTACCAGGGGGAGGGGGCCGCGGCCGGCCTTGTGCGGAGCTGCCCCTCGTCGGGCCCCCGGCCGCGCTGTCCCCGCGCCGGGCCGCGCCTCGGCCTCCCCTCGGCCTCCCCTCACGGCGGGGGCGCCGCTGAGGCGCTTCGGGGCGGCTCCCTGGATTTTGTAAATCGGAACTTTCGTTCTGTTTTCTGGAGCGGGTGAGCTCCGTGCTGTATGCGAGCTGCCGGGGGCTCGGGCAGCGCTCAGCTCTGTGGGGTTTTGCCACTCTGTGACATCTGTGGGTGTCACAGCTGCCCTGTGAGAAACATCACGCTTCAACGCTGCTCCTGAGTGCTTTAGGGACATCAGTGCCCCCGGGTAAGGTGATGCTGTGACAGCGTTTTCACCGTTTTACCCACACTTGGCTCTTAACTGCTTTGTCTGTATAGCACAGTGCTGTCAAACTGCTCTGGCAGGTTGGAGAGGCAGTGCTGGGTGTTTCTGAGCTGTGGGAGCATGTACAGACCAGCTTTTCTGGATTTTGCCTCTCCTGATGTCCCCAAGTACATGTTGGTGTTTAAAGCCCTGTGCAGCACTGATGGTATCATCAAAAGGAAGAGGCTAGAGAGTTAGTGAGTGCATAGTAGCACCCTGTGCAAGAAATCCTGCTAGATGAGGCATCCCCTCTTGAAAAAACCTTTAGTCCCAAAATATTTTTGGACCAACTAAAATCTTCATTTGAATTTATTTTTTTTTAATCTGTGTCTTCAGTTTTCCATGACTGGAACAGATAACTGGCCCCTTCTCTGGTAGTAAATGAGCGAGCAAAATGAGCCCTCCAAGCTGCATGTGCAGAAGCTGTGTCCCTGAGGTGCTGGGCTCTTCCTCACCAAGCCTTTAATTTAAAGGAAAGGGAGAGAGAATTTTTTTTCCCCTGGTTGGAAGCAATGCAATAAATAAGTGCATCTTCTTCCAGTTGCGATTTATAGGCACTGTTCCTCAAGAAATTGGCTTCTATGCATGAAAGCTATAAATACAGATGCTATGCTGCTTCTGTACACTTTCTGGTTTATTCAAGGTATGTCAGTGTAAGCCTGTGGTGAAGAGAAGGTTAAGGAAGTGTGCAAATGAGTTCAGCTAATGCTTTTGTAATGGTGCTAAATGGTCAAGAGCTTCCATTAGCCTAGGTAGGAGAAACAGTTTGGGTTGGTAATTAGTAAGACAGTTTCACCCAAAGTAGGACCCAGAAACATTTGTCTTCATGATGGTCTTGTGGCTAAAGAGTTGATCAGCTGTAGCATAATTCTCAATAGATATGCAATGTCATTACATGTTATATTACAGTGTGTAGCCTCAAATGCTTAAACACTGAAACCTGGAAGATGAAACCTTGATTGAAGTCAGAATAAGGTTTCATATACAGGGAGTGGAAAGAGAAATGGATAGTCCAAATGGAGAAGGGGGGCAACATCTGCCTTGTCAGGGCCAGTGGATGCAGTGCATGAGTTTAAATACTTTTGCCTCTTTCTTGCTGGCTTGATGATGTCTGTGATGATGCCAAGAACAATAGTCTTTAAGTAAAATCCCATTTTCCACTCTGGTTTCAGTGCTGAAGCTGAGGGGGTGTGTGGGTGCAAGCACAGGGCCAGGAAAGTTCTCTGCTGAGTGGAGCCATGTCCATGATTTCTGTCCATGGCTGCCGTAGGTTTGTAGCACCTGTTCTATTGCTAGGTAAACCCAGAGTTTTGGGGATGACCCTCTGTTGTGTATATGTCTCATCTGATCCCTTGCTACCTGGGTTAGTTTTTTTCAAATTCCAGGTGTCTCTTTTTGCTTTTTCCATGTTCCCCTCCCTCAGCAGTGGCACCTGCATTGCCCACCAGGTTGTGAGTTTCCCAATGCTCACAGTGGCAGGAGTAAGTCTGCCATGGGAGAATCTGCTGTGTTTGAATCTGGTGTGGCTTGAGAAGGCAGGGTAAGATGTGTTTTGTCCTTGCAAACAGGACTGCCAATGCCCCTACTCTTAGTGAGGGGTTTAGCCCTGTAATAGAGCATAAAATACCAATTAAGTCCAGAGTCATCCCTACCCTCCATTTCTCATTTCACAGAGTATTTCCAGTCCTTGTTTCATTTCATCAAATTATACACCAACCTCATCTCCTTTCTTGAAACTGCCAGAAAAGTGCATCTTCTTTTGCACTGCAAATATGTGCACAGCCATTTCCCTTGACTTCAAGGAGCTAAATGTTCACACATGTCAGGCACACTAGGATCAGAGTCCTTGGTAATCTGGATAATTTAGGTAATCTGGGTAACTTGACTGTGCATCAATGATGCACCAAGCTGTGGGAAAGCAAAAAACTTTAACAAGCTGACCCCAAACCCTGAAACATTTTTGTGTGTGAGAGAGAAGTCTGAAGGGAGGAGGAGGAAAAAAGAGTCAACATATCTTTACCTCTTTGTGGTTTGTTTGCCTGTTTTTTGTCCAAATGTTATTGAGAATAGAAACAAAAAATTAGAGAAGAACCACTGAGGAACCCAGAATACCCCCATGGTGTGTGAAACCAACTGGAACAAACAAAGAAGTAGGTGCTGGAAATATACATGTTCAATCTTTGCAGCCACAAGTAAGCACCAGAGCTGTAAATTGGGCCTGAAAATCCAACTTTCTCTACAGAGCTGTGCATGGTTCCTTTTCTGAGACCTGTCAGTTGATGCTATTCAGGCAGAGCTCCCCAGCTCAGCTCTGTGCTGCTCTGCCCATAAGGGTGTTGAACAAATATTTTGTATCCAAGAGAGACTCATTAATGCCTTTCAAACCGGATGTAAGTTCCTCATTATTCTTCTGCATAGGTCTAGTAATGGGAGCCTCCTCTAGAGATGCCCTACACAGATGTCTTCAGGAAATGTTGATGGCATGAAGCAGGAATTGTTTTCACTGAAAGATTTATAACCTTATAACCTTTCCAAGCCTAGGCAATGCAAGTAGGCTGAGAACCAGCAGCAAGGGGTTTCTGACTTCTGCACTATACTCTAATACTGACTAACCCAGAGAAATAATTGTGGTCTAAATTTTTGCTGTTCTGGGTCCTCAGTATGAGGAATGAAATGTCAGGGGGTTTTCAAAGGTACTGAGTGTTTCTGACTGCTATTTGAATTGAAGGTTTAGAGTCCTTATTAAAAAAAAAAAACCAACCCCCTCCCCCAAGCCCTGGGATCTTAATTTAGGGCTCCCCAAATCAGAAGCCACTTTGAAAGACATGCAGAAGCACAGAACAGCCGATAGATTTCCATATCCTGCGGGGTTTTGGCATGAATCCCCTTCTTTGGTTCCAGGCAGAAAAATACAAAGAGACGTCTGTGAATAGGACCTCACTGGGTGTCCAACCCTCTGAGTGAAATTTCCTGTGCAGAGGATGGTCTCGGCCTACATTTTCTAGTTATTATATAGAATTTGTTTCCTGCTAAGCTAGGAAAAAAAAAGTATAAAAACATAAAACCTTCAGTGGATTCCCACCTTATAGAGCTACTTCAAGCTGTACAGGCAGAATTTGTACTGGAGGAGTTGACATTGAATAGGATAGTTCAAGGGAGACACCAAAGCTCAGCAGAGACATCCTTTAAAAATTATTTGTCTTGTCTGCAATATTTTGTAAGTTGATCCAAATCAGATTTTTGAGTAATACCATTAAAGTCAACAACCAACACCCAGGATGAATCAAGCTCTTAAAGTGCCATTCAGGCTCCTTGAGAGACGCACATCCCAATGACTCCTTTAGCAGTCATTAAACCAATTATCATCCCAGTCTATTTCCAACAATTATCATCATAGACTTTTTGGGTTTAATCAGCTTTTTAATTGACCTGTGAATAAGACAGGAGATACAAAATTCTCCCCTGATACCTCAGGTGTAACTATTATACATTTAGCATTGCTGTGCACATGAAATAATTTACACCATAATACTGACCTGGGGCTGGGATATGAACAACAATATACTCATAAATTAAGGATAAAAACAAAGGCAATAAGGGAGAAGAAAAGGAAGTAGTAACCCATAAATAGAATAATAGAATGTCACCATGCTTGGTGACATTGCTTCTGGGACTTCCTTGGTCAGCAAATTTTGGGGCTGGAAGAAGGTGGGTTTTTTGTTGGTTTTTTTTTTTTGTCTAAAGCGGTATGCAAAGCACAGAATAAATTGTGATACAAAATTTCTGACCACCTCAAAAGTGCTGCAATTATAGAATTGTGTTGCAGAAACATCTTCAGACAATTGCTTAGGATTTTAAAAAGAAACCAACCATTTAGGCGTATGTCCCAACTAACTTTTACCATCCCTTGCCTTAGCACGGCGCTGCAAAGTGGCCTGAATGCAGCAATTTGCGGGATTTGGCACTGAGAGCCCCGCAAGCACTTAGCAAAAGCAATTGTGTAGCTCTATTGAAAATCCCGCGTGTCGTGCTGTGGGGAGCCAGCACTTTTTATCTGTCGGCACTGTTGGTGACAAATATTAAAATAAAAAGTATGACACTATAGGTGCTTCAAAATTCAAACTGCAAGTTTCCTACTGTGGGACTTCTAACCATGTAATAAAGTGCAGGGAAGAAAGCAGAGTTCAGACCCCATGCTGTAATAAAGGCAAGGAAATCTTAAGTGTTCAAATACATAATTCATTCTCTTCTGAGACTTTCTGCCAGGTTTCTCCCAGTAAAGATTTTAATTTGTGCCTGGATGATACAATCTTTAATTTCTCTTTTACCTCCAGAGACAGCTGGGAGGGCGCTGGGGCAGCCGTGCCCATTGTGGGGCGTGATAGTGAATGGTCAGGAGGGGTCAGGAGCTCTCTGCAGTGGGAGGGTGTGACAGCCCCGCAGGGCCAGCCCGGCCACAGGAGAAGGAACCCCCGGCTGCCACTTGCTGTGAAAGTGCCTGCAAAAAAGTCACCGCAGCAGTCAGTGAGCTTTGTTTGTTTCCCGTAGAAATACTTTGCACCTTGAATAATACCTTCCTCCAAGTATCTCAAGGCACATAGCAAACACTGGCTGAGCTTCATCTCCTTGTGGGGAGGTAAGACCCTGTTCCCACCTCTTCTTTTGCTGTACTTTCTGCTGACTGGAAGACTCTACTGTCATTTTGTTACACAATTTTCAAAACTGGAATATGAAACACATGACTTTGATTTTTTTTTTGTTAGTTATGAATATTAGACTTGAGGATTTATTGCTTTGTTGTATAAATATTTTTACCTCTATTTTAATAATGTTTTATGTAAGGAACAGTGCAATAATCATAAGGGAAAAGAAACTAATGAGAAATTGGAGACATCTTTGCATGAGGGGGTGGTACACATAAGCAACAAGTTACTGAGAAGTTATTGCCATATAAATGAGCAAATATATCCCTGCTGAAAGTTCAGTGAAATCACTGCATTTATATCAGGGATAAATTTGGCTCAATTGTGAGAAGAATGCCTGCATCTCACTCTGCAGTGGTCATTTGACCTAAATTATATACATTGATCTGTGTTCCCCCCTGGTGTTAGCATACCAAATTGACTGGATTACATATTCAGATGTAAAGCTAGAGGAATGTGCCTTTTGACCCATTTAGATTTTCTAATCCAGGCTCTTAAGTCTAGTTATTTTCTTTTTAAACCCTGGTCTTTTTTGATTCCTTCTCCATTACCTTCTTAGGGACTGGCATCCATCTCATCCCAAGCCTGGCAGAGTGCTTGGCAGTCAATGCTTTAGAGACTGTTGTCTTAGCTGGGGTTTGGTCCTCCCAGATAGGGTAATTCAGGCAGCAGTGTTTGCAGTCATGGGGTCTATGCATTTTTACTCCCTTTCCTAGGAGGAATCCCAGAAATCCTTTGCATGTTCAATGTTAAAAATATTTTTATTTTAATGCTTGTTTTTTACAAAACGGTTGGAAAAATTGTGTCCCTGTTGATGCTGCTGAGAAGGCTGCCATGGATGTTGGAGGAGCTTGGCCTGCAGGTAGAGGCAGAGGACACCATGTTCCCATCTGGGTCTCCAGGAGCAGAGGATGGTGGGTCAGGGGCACAGCAGGGCTATCCTCTGTGGTGCCAGCTGCTCCCAGGAAGCCCAGAGCCTCAGTTCCTGTGCCTAGACTTGCTCTTTCAAGAAAATATTATTTCAAACTGCTTTTGAACAGCTTTTCAGTGTAGGGAGAGTTAACTCTGACTCCTTTCTGCAAGACAGACTATTAATTAGCAGCATGAGCCTGGTGCAGCTGGGTTGAAATGTGTTAAAACAAACAATTAAAAAAAATTAAGCACCCACTGCCTACTTCAGTTTAGGGGAAAGGTCTCTCTAACTCTACCTGCTCAGAGGCTACATTGAGGCTCTTTGCTCTGAGACTTGCTGACACTACTGATTCAACACTGTATCAAGACACTCCAACTGTGATCTGAGACCTGGAGCAGAGCAGGAGCATCTTGACACAGTGTCAAAACAGTAGTCAAGAGCGCATGGACACAGCACTGAAAGGCTTTTGTCTCCCAAATGAAAAGGAGCTGGATTATTTTCATCTTTTTTCCTTTTTCCCTCCTTTTTTTTTTTTCCTATTAATGGTAGCTTTCTCTTAAATAGAAATCCCCACAGTTTATTTGCAGGAAGAAAGCATGACATGTCCCCCTCCCCCCGCCTTTTTGTTTGATAAAGCAAAGTGACAGACAATGCCTTCACTGTACAATGCACTTTACTAAAGCTTCACCTCTTCAGATTTGGAGAAGTAAAAGGCTATATTTGAAAATTATTCCAATTTGGGAACCAAAAGAGGTTAATCTTTTCATGATACTGCGCATCATTCATCTGTGTCTCTTTGAATTTTTGTTTGTTGTATATTTGGCATTGCATATTTGTACAATAACATAGATTTGATCTGACTTATAGTTCTGGTCTGACTTAGAGTATTGGACACAATGTTGCTTACCACCCTCCCCACAAAATTCAAGCTATAATACCTGTGAATTCAGTTTTGAGTGTTGACCAATGTTCAAGAGAAGAAATTAGTTCAATTGTCAGAATGTGACGATGCCTGCTGAGACAGGTTTCTTTTCTGCAGATGAGATGGTCTTAATGCTACATGGACTGTGACTTCATAACAGGTTAAACTCATTTATTTAAAAAATGAGAATACAATTGATGTTTCCTTGCTGGGGTCACAGGTACCAAGGAATTAGCAAAACCATCTACTGCATGTTTTATAGATGACAGTGTTTTTGCTGAATGTTAAATGAAAACAATCCATTAAAATAAAAAATGAAAATTCTTTTTGTTTCCTTTTCCTCTTGGGCCTTCCCAAAAGGAGGTCGACACCGACCCAGTTTGAAAAATACTTACCTAAGCCAATCACTGCCCAGCATGTATTCCCTTGAGCAACTTGAGTGGGCATGATGCCATCTGAACAGATGGGCATTACTGTAGGCAACCAAGAGACCATGCATGTGAATCAAGTATGGGTGTTTACAGCATCATTTCCCTGATGAGAATGTCAAAATGGCAGCCCAGTCCGAGCCTTTGGCTCAGCTCACTTGCATTTCACTAATTCAGCTCTAAAATGGACAACTTCATGAAATAAATTATTAACATTAAGTTGGGTGGTCCTGATTTTATGTCATTGGATTGGGCAGAGCAGGTGGGTAATGGACTTGCTGAAAATACCATGCCTGGCTCCTGTCTGTAGCAGAGGGGGTTTGTTCTTTTGTGAAATGAAGGCAAAGAAGCCCCCATGTCTGTGCCAACTATAACATAACAAACAGGCCAACACATCAGCACTACAGATGTACTCCAAACTGAAAGAAAGGAACATTTTTACATTTGTTCTGAGGATGCATCTTATTTCAATCAAAACTCAAACACAATAAAAGGGGACTTACATGCATCATGTGTTTGAATAATATCCCAGTGCAAGGTCAGCTCCTTAAAGGTGCACATATTGAATTAGGATTTCACTGCTGTCCTAAAGAGAGATGCACATAAATGGTGCAACATTTCTGAGCTCAGCAGTCATTGTAGCTCCTGTATCTGTTGAATGAAGAGATTTCTACTGAATTATCATTGGAAGTTCTCTACCATCTGTTAAAAAGAGAACTTCAAGTACAGAAAATAAAGATTGGAATTTGAATATTAATACCGTTATCTACTTTAACAAAAAAAGCTGTAAGATATATATTCTGGAAACTTTATATCAAGTGTATATCTGAAATGCTGTAATTATTTTGCTTTTCTTTTGAGGATCTCTTGTATTCTTGCCAGCTTGTGTGTTTGTGCAATGCTGACTACTTATGTACTTTTCATTTTCAGATGTGGTAATCTACATAACCTTTTGCTTTCCGAAGTGGCTAGTCAGCCTGAACTCAAAGAATTGGCATGCTGAACCATCAGGATCAGGTATAGAATACTTGAATACATATTTCTTTTGGAATAATGCAATGTCTTACAGATAATAGGTAAAATGCCTGGTGTTTTACAATTGTTTCTGGTTTTATTTGAGATTGTTTTTGTTTTATTTAAATAATTAAATTTCTTAATCTTTTAAGAAGTATGTGGTGAGTTTTACATCTAATCCTATGCTTTAGTTGGGGAATTCAGGAAAAAAAGAAGCAGCTTTTCAAAACTATGTTAGGATTGCAATGCAAAAAACCACCAAAAATACTTTTCTAATACTTGGTTGGAACAAAGAGTATCTGAAATGTGTCATTTTCTGTATGTAGATTATTTAATTGTTTTCCTCTCATTTCAAGCTACCAAAATTACCATTTTCATTTGTCTTCTACACTGTGCTGTGATGGTTCTGCCTTCTGCCATTAGACTTGCTAAAATGCTCTGATACCTTCTTTTTCATTTTCCGGGGAGCTTAATGTTTGTTTTCTTGCTCAGTGTCATGGTAACAGAAAGATTTCCTTTATATTATAGCTAAGTTTGTGCTTTAAATACAAGCAGGGCAGGTTGGAGAGTGCAGTATATCCCATGTGGAAAGGCAGCACTTGCTTTCTGGGTGCCAGCACATACTCCCAGCTGTTGCTGTTGCTGTGGGGTCACAGATGCAGCTCACACTGAATCAGTTAAAAATGTAGCAGCTATGCTTGGGGACACAAGCTCAAATTTTCAGGGCCTGATTATTCTGTTAGTTTCATATGTGCAATTCCCACAGAAGTCAGAGGAAGCACTACATGCAAACCTGACAGGCTAATTTGGAGCCCAGAACTGCAAAGGATGTAATCATACATTTGATTTCTGTGGGTTCTTGGGGTGTAATTCTCACCCATCTCCATGATATTAGGATTTTCCACAGCTTTTGAAGAATTGGATGAAGCTAAAAAATATTAGGTGGCTTGTAATATTTCATTTTCAATAATCAGGGGAAGGAAAAGAAATCTGAAGTAAATGAGTTCATATTGGACCAGCCCAGAGTGAAAAATGTGTTCTACAGTGCTGTGAAAACTGAGCTAAGAGTAATACAACGTGTGGCACATTATGTGCAGGGAAGGGGCCCAAGGGACGAAGGCAAACTAATCAAAGGAATAGCTAATGGCCTAGAAGGAGAATGGGGAACAGCCTGCTTCTCACAGAGCCCCTCAGCTCAGAGGGCTGGTGTGCAGACTGCTGGGACCCCAACCTAAGGTCTCAATGAATTTATCCAAAACAAGTCAAATTCAAGACAATTTTTTCATGTCTATATATTTTATTCTTTTATCAGAAATTTCTTCCACACAGAGAACAGAGGCAAGTATTGGGTCTGAACCACCACTGCCACATCTGCACAGGCTTCTATAACATTCCTTATGCCTGTACTCCCACAGCACACCAGGGGTGATACTGCTGGTCTGTTTTGCCTGCTGACTGATCAGTATCTCAGGGCAAATAAAATTGTCAAGTAAAATGGATTTAGCCCTGGATCATTAAAAGATGATCTGAAAAGGTGACCAGTCAGGTCTAAGCAAGCTGTCACTTGTTTCAATAAGCAAATGGAAACCAAAGACATCTTTAATATGATGCTCCCAGTGTCAGTATTAACTCTCTTTCTCATCTGTTTTCAGATTAATAGGACTGAGAAATCCAAGAAGGAAAGTGGAGGCTGGAGTGATGCTGATTACTCTGGAAGGTATGGCAGTTGGTGAACTAATGGGGAGCAGAATTACAGACATTCATAGGAATTGAAGGAGCCTTACAACAACAAGGCAGGGCAGGCAGTGCAGCCTGCACAATGGAGAACATGGAAGTTCACTGTGCCCTCTCTCTTGAAGCCCACAGCTTTAGGAGAAGTTCAAAATGCAGTCTTAGGAATCCCAAAGTTTGTTGGCATCCCCAAATACACTAAATAATGTTTGCAGGATGAAAAATGCTCTTTGCATTAGGAGCTATTAACGATCAGTTTTCAAACTGTTTGTATCATTTTCCTGTGGTGACAGCAGAGGACTATGCCACTGAAATAAAGTAGGAGATTTCAGCCTGTAAAAAAGTTAGTGCAAGGCCAAGGGTATTTAAGGCTTGTGAATAAAGAGTTATGTGTTAGATGGACACAGTACTAGATGGCCCCAAGGATGAGGGGTAAATGTAAGGTACTTAAAGTTTATATTGATTTACCTGGGTGTGAATAAGGGAATTAGTGTCAGGAGCCACATCCTGCTCACTGGGTGCTGAGGGATGGCTGACATGGTGGGCCATCAGGTTGGGAATTCCAGGTTAGGATCAGGACAGCTTTGTCTGGAAGCTTGCCTGAGGAGATCTCACCTCACCTGTACGTTGCAGTTGCTCCATATATCAAGGACCAATAAATAGTTTTAACATTAAAAAAATTCAGCTTCTATTTTCACCTTTGAACAGTTGTTATGTAGAAAAGCACCTTACAAGATGAAGTTCTGGCATCAAATACTCCAATATTAGAGGCTGTAAATGTCAACTGTATGAAAAGGGAAATATGGTTCTCTGAGAATTCAGGACAGCACAAAGGCAGAGGAGAAGTTTGAAAGATGGTGGTGGGGATACCTGGCTTGGGACAGGCATAAACCAGGAGTGGAAAAGGTTGGAAAGAGCAATAAGGGATAACTTGGTAGAACCACAGATAGGGTGGATGGGGGAGTGAGATTGCTGAACCTGGATTCAGAAATTATCTGAAATAGTTGGCTATGTTCCTGTAGTTTATGCAGGACAGTTCTAAGCCTATTTTGCAAAATTTTAAATGTTGAATGAAGTCAAGAAGGTGAGCAGGGCAGACAGTATGAATTGTTAGAGAAAGCAGTAAATGAAGCACAGCAGAAAAGGAAAGCTTATGGATGGAGAATAAGTAGTCTTATTTTTAGACTAGTGAACTGGAAGCAATGGTGGAATATCCAGAGAAAAAAGTCAGAAAGTGTCAGAGATACAAAGGTGGATAGGGAGAGGTGAGATGAGGAATCAATAAAATAAATCTGCTGCATAGTCTTGAGAAGGGTTAGGTTTCCTTAATAACTAGTGTGGATGAAGGAGAAAATACAGAAAACCATGAGTGCTGCTGACTTGTACTGGGAGAAAAAAAAGCTGAAGGTTACCAGAGGAAAAAACCAGGGGTCTGTCAAAGTAAGAAGAAGAGATTTGCTTTGGACAGAAGGAGGGATTTATTTTATGAAGACTGATTGAGGAAAACAAACCTGGTTTGAAGACCTCTTGATATGGCCAAGATGTGATCATTTGAGGAAGAGTTTGTAGAAGCTTTCTTAGGTGAGGGACAATGATTACTATGTGGAACGATTAACCACAAATTAACTTTCCTGGTACTTTGGCAGTTAGGTATTAAAAGCAGGTCCTAGAGTGCCTATGTATATGTGTGCATATATTTATATGTAGATATATATATTCATGCTGAGGCTGTCCCTGAGCCCCAGGGTGGTTCCATGTGAACCCCATTGCCCCAAAGTAGCAAGGAGGCAAGGGGGCTGTCCTCTGCATGTGTTTTGTACTGCAGCTATTCTGGCTCATCCAGTGATTTTAGGTTCCTGTAGGAGGCTTATTCCTACAGGGAGTAATATATGCAGCAGATGTTTGCAGTGACACAAAACAGCCTTTCCAAAGAGGCTGCATTTTTTCAACCCATATATGTTCCTGTGTGAGAATGGCAATGCAGACTGACTGAGGATATGCACAGGCTAGTAGTGTGGATTTCCAATGCACATATAGATTCCTTTTCTGTGAGGGACAGATAGATCTTCTAGTTGTGTCTCTTGCATGCTGGTCCTGCCTTTTGCAGAGGTTTGGATTCTGGTTTGTGGGTGGCTTGTACTTTGTCATTGGTCTTTCACTGCGTCTCTGAGGTAATTCTGGGCAGGTGATTCTGCACAGGTAATTCTGTTCATCTCTGGACAGGCCTTCATGGCACTTAACATGCTCTTACATGGCTCCTACTTCCAAATTATAGGGCAAAGATGAGTTTTCTCACTCCATGTAACAACAGTGATATAAACACTTGGTCTAGGTTGTACATTCTGTTCATAAGATAGCATAGAAGTTCTCCTCAGTTGTAAATGTCCTTTTTAAACTGGAGGATAAAAGCAAGCCTCAATAGCCAGTGCCAGGTAATTCATGCTGCACACATAGGTATGTTTGCTTCAGAGGAGAACTTGGACAGAGGTAGGCAAATAAATACAAACTAAAAGCACTCTTTTAATTTGTTTTGCAGATGTCATGTCATTGATAGTTTTTGTTTTATGCTGATATTAACTACACACTGTAAAGTGAGACCAGGATTTGGAATCTGAATTGTTACTCAATAAAATGAGTGAGGAAAGAAGTCAGTGGGAGACTGCAAGTAAAATGTGTTAATACTGCCCTTAGCTGTGGCCCATTGTGCAGATCCTTGCATTACAGGCAGATATGTTTGGACAGAGATTTGCAGCTCTATTTCAGAGTAATTTCTTATTTCACCTTGCTTGGACCAACTGCTGGCTCCTGGTGAAAGGGGCTGCACTGCTTGTTTCTGCTACCACTCTGCTTGTTTGCCTTGCCTGTCCCTTTGCATGAACTCTACTGAAGGTGTGGCTGCAGAAAGGAGAAAGATTCAGCCGGCTGATCTGATGGAAAGCTGTCCTCCTCAGAATTAAACAGAAGTTGAGTCTTCTGTCGTGCAGGGGAGCTGAACTGAGTCATATAATAATTGCATGGTGTCCACATCCAGTGTGAGGGAGGGGCTGGAAATCTACTGCTGCTTGTGGGAGGAAAATGGGGGAGTAGAACCATCCCTTTGGTGGTAGCCTGAAGTTACACTGGGTTGAATAAAGCAAGAAGTCTTTTGTCACTCTTGAGGCAACTGAACATATAAGACAGGTCAGTGTGAACTCATCCACGTATGGTGGTGCACACACAGCTCTTGGTGTCTGCACTAGGGACTTTGTGGAAACGAGTCTTGGAGAAACAAGTCTGAGGTGGAATTAGCTTTTGGTTAGTGTGTTATTGTGTATAAAAAGAAAACCAAGAAATCTGATAAATTATTTACAAAACCAGCAGTCCAATGGGTGATAATTTTGCTATTTTTAAAAATGCACTAATGCACTACACCTGTTGCTAAACAGCCCTTATAAAACTCTCCTGGGTGTCTATCAGGGTGAAGTCTTTACCAGTTTAGGGCTGGGTGAGAAGGGAGCTGTGTTCCTTCCCTCAGCTTGTATGCATGCCAGAATCCAGAACTTCCCCTGCTTTTCCCTGCTCCCTTCATAACATCCATTGTCTCACCCACAAAGTGTCACAGCTATGAGCTTTAGCAGCACAGATCTGTAGCTGTCACCAGCATCTGGTTTTAAAATCCTTTTCTGCATGCTCACATGTTTAAGTTACTTATTTTTAAATTACAACTGAGTCAATATTTCACATTATTTGGGGGCATAAGCATCATGAATCAGGAGAGGCCTAATACAAGAACCTTACTCACACTGAGGATTTCTTTCTGATAGTGGACAGATTATGATGCTCCCTGTAACAGCAAGGGTAGGGGAATTGCTTCACTTTGAGGCTTTTGAGTTCTATCAAGTACTCCTTTGTGGTTACTGCTTAAATCCTGTAAACACTTGTTGCTCAAAAGTGGCCCTCCTTCTATCTTGAGTCTTTTGATTTTTTTCTCCTTGTAGGGATACACTAACAATGCTTTTCTTATGTATGAGGAGGTAACATTTCTCAATAAAACCAGCTGTGTGTACTCCCTAGATTCCTAATCCTGTCGTCCCCATCTAATGGGCTTCGTATTACAGCTGTTCCTTAACATTTTATCTTTTTTTGAAGTGGTCCTGGTTATTTCCATACATTAATATGGTTCTGTTTAGTTCTTGTGATTCAGTTTGGTTTGTGAGAAATGCTTGCATTTCATCTGCTTTGCTGCAAATGCTAACTTCTCTGAAGCAAAAGTATGTCCTTTTCCCTATTTAGTTGTGGGACTTCCTCCCCCTATGTTGAACAACCCTTCTTTCTCTCCAAAGCTGGGATCTGTACAGTAAGATCAGACTATGGGCAGTTTTGGAATTGGGTTTTTGATTGTTTTGTGATGGGTTCGTTTCTTTGTGGATTTAGGGGAGGGAGGTTAGTTGGTTTGTTTTTATTTTTTGCCCAATGTTCATTAAACAACTAGGTTTCTTTGGTGCTGAAAAGTGTAGTGAAATATGATGAAATGCAGTGTATCTGTCATTCTAATATAAGTTTTAGTGCTGTTTAAATTCTGGGTAGCTATATGACTTCTGCTGACATGCTGTACTCTCTGTGAAGAAAATCAAGAGTGTTTGAAGTCCAGAAGACAAGCTGAAAGTGTGATGCTTCCCCATTAAAAATAATTTTATATGTGGAGAGTGAACTAAATATTGCTTTTCTTTTCCTTCTGATAGTCCTGACTCCTTTTTAAAATAAGTTTTTAATTAATTTCAGTTGGAACTTGTGGCATAACAGTTTCATGGACATTCTTAATGGTACTTTGATTCCTTCTTGTACAGTATTATAACTATACTTTTTTTTCTGGCTCTGTATTGCCTGTTTGCCCTTCAGGCTACACAGATTACAAAATGAGATTTCTCTGCGTCTGGCCACTGATCTACAGTCTCTTTTCTGTCCTCTAATCTGCTGTTCTTTAGTACTTTGATTCCTTATGTTCTTGGGTGGCCTTTCTTATCCCTCTCTTTTGGATTTAGTGTTTTCTCTAGTTTTTCCGAGGCTGCTTTCTCAATGTTCATTGTCTGTTTGGCATCAGCATGATCTGTAGCTTCGCTCTTTCTTCCTTTCATCCTTCACAAGATCTCTGCTGCATATGGTGGACCACCTTTCTTTTAAACTGCTTTAGCAAAAGCTCTTTCAAAAACTTAAGCAATCTCCAATCTACCTTCTTGCCCATTCTTATCCTCACTGTTCCCTCCCCACTATGCTCCTAGTTTGAGATCTGTCAACTCTGCATGACTAAATCAGTGTAAATAGGCTTGGCAAACAGTTTTGGGTTCTTATATGTTGGCTCTCCCTGGGTCCTCAGAAATTTTTTCCCCTCCCTCTCTCTGCTAGAAAACCTGCTCTTTTCTCTCTCTCGGCACCATCTCTTGAGCACTGTCTCTTTCTCTCCTTTTTCTGTCTTTGTCTGTTGTCTCCAGGGTCTCCACTGTCACATCATACAGTTCTTCCATCATATCTGGCATTTCTGACCTGATCTTCCTCTCTAGCTTGCTGGCATTTTCTCATTAGTTACAGGCGTCCCCTGATTCTGTCAGACTTTTTTTTTTAAAGTTATTTCCTACAGCTTTTCTAATTTTTTTCCCTGACTTTTAAAAATGTCCTCTAACAACTAAAGCAAACTGGTGGGGGTTTTGAGTTATCTTGCTTGCTTTCTTCCTTTTTTGTTTTGCATATTGACTTGCTGGAGCCATTCTGAAAACCTTCAGGCCATCCCATTTGTAGTGCTGAATGCCAGTGCCATCTGGATATCCACAGCTACTGAGGAAGGCTGAGGTAGCATGTTACTCTGCCTTTGTGATTTGAGAGTTTACATAAAACTATCTACTGACCATCCTGATGCAATTTTTAGGGCTTTTAATATGGTTTTCAGTACGTTTGCTTCACTAACTGTTTATGTTGTCAGCGTGGTGCCTTGGGCTTCCAGTTGCACAGCTTTAGCAATCTTCACTTACTGACATTCTCTTTCCTAGGGCCAAGTTTCCCAGGAGATTTTCCTCATGTGACACAATCTTCTGTAAACTAGAGCACTGAAATCTCTTAGCAAAATTAGTTCATCAGGCTTTAGTAGTGGGTGACCTCACTGTGAAACAGCCACTAAAATACTGAAATATATTTTATGTGTCCAGATTGTCTAGGTAATTCCATTAGTATCATTCTCATGGTAGCTGAGCAGGTAGATTGCCTTATAATCACAGAGCCTGAATTAAATTCAGGCTAATTTAGTGATGGTAAACCCTGCTGCTGCTATGGGTTCCATGTAATTCTTCACTTCCATAAACTTCTCTCTGTTTTTAATGTGAACTTTTAAAAGAAAAATACAATTATCTCTCTCCTTGTTAACAGCCTCATTTTTTAAGTAATGCACATAAAATAAATATAAATGTAGGTAATGTATTTGGTGTATTGTCATAAAAGTAAAAGAACTGTTTCTTTTTATTTGTCAAAAAATATATTTGAATTAATATTTCACTCTTTTAATGATGTCACCTTTTTTGGGACAGTTAAGGTTGACAAGGATGGGTGTAGTATAAACTCCTGTATAGTGAGACTGTGCAATTAATCATTTTTCATTATAGAAAAGAAAAGCAGCCAATCTTTGCGTTGTTTCACCAAGTTTTCTTTCAAAATACACAAAACTTGTATTGCCTGTAATCAAGTAAACTCACAAAATGTTGTTTATAGTTTTTTAATTTTAAACTAAGCAAAAAGGCAACCTTGGATAGGGAGGTTTGGATAATTATAGCACTTTTGATTTTTTCTTTTTTTTATTTTTTTTTTGACGCTGACTTCATCAAGGTGAAAGGGGAGGAAGGATCCCTTGCCAGTCTTTCCCCAAGGGTACGTTGTGACTGTGGATTTCTTTGCCTTCTTTCAGTTTCAGCCATGTCAGGTAAACAGTAAAGTCCAGAAATTTAGTTTCTAATTTTTCTGTGAAGATACAAATTTTACCAGTAGCCACTGTGTTTTGCTTTTGTTGGTTACATTGCCTTCAGAACTGCCTTTATCCTTTCATACAAAGCAGCAATTTGAAGTATGGTAAAGTGAAGTGCTACTTTTGTGAATCTCATTTATTTCTTCTCAAGTTTTTCATATTTTTTTTAATGCTCAAGCTCCCTGACAGGAAAAATTCATGATGTTACCAGGAAGTAGTCACATCGTCCCGACTTGCCCAGAAAATCCCCTGCTCTTAGAAAAAGCTGTAGGAGGTAGACTATTTCCAGTAAAATCTTTGAAGTTTAGCAGTTGTGTATTGTGGAATGCAGGATCTTAGAATGGTAACTTTAATTTACAGGATTGGCTACTGAGTTTTTGTAACAATATTTTCTTTAAAGTGTAAAAAGACCCAAACACATGAGTCTGGGGAAACAAGAAGGTTGCTTTATCAAATCACAAAGATCAACCTGCCTTCCTGACCAGCAGAATTGTTCAGCACTTCTGGAGCTGCTTGCTCATATTGAGGGAGGCAAAGATTTTGAATCCCTCTGGTCAGGCTGCCTGTGCCTTAGGTTCCTTCTCCCAGGACATCAGAGTGTTCCCAGTGGATGTCCCTGCTTGAAGAGGGGTTGGATTGCAGTGCATCTTCTGCTGCTTTATGCCCTATGTAAATTCTCTTGTGAAACCTGGTACACTTAATTGGTTACTAAATTCTTCAAGGGGAGATTTCTTGACCCTGTTGAGAAGAGAAAGTTTTTACATTCTGTGCTGGCAAGTGAGTATGAGGAGAAAACAAGACAATCTCCTTTTGTTTTGTAAGGAGAGAATATATTCATAGCTGATGGTTTGTTCACTAGTTCCATGTGTTATTTTCTCAGAAGTTGATGTCTACAGCAGGAATACTCTGCTTTCAGAAGCAGAACAGTTTTTAAATATTAAAATAATTCTATTAATTTACCAAAAGAAATAAAAAGAGGAAATGGGAAATGATTTAACTGTCTATTGTCACATGCAAAATCCTTGATTTCTTACAAGGACCATGTAGAGAGGAAGCATTTTGTTTTAATCTCTCTGAGTTCTGTTAAGCAGCAAAGAACCACTACTTTTGTGGTGCAGAAGTCCACAGATCTGGCTCTGTGGTGAGTATCTCCTGTGGAGATCTTGCTCAAGGTTGGAAAAGTTCATACACTGGATCATAGAACCCAATTATCAGCTCTTTTTCCCCACCATCCCAATGTGTGTGTGTGTGCACGTGCTCACCATAGCAGCCACAGCCACCAGTCATGCACACCACCCTGGCTGAGACAAGTGCTGAAGCTTTTTAATTTAGAGAGCTCTGTTACTTGTGGGGATTATGGTTTACACTTAAAATATCATCAGCTTATACTGTAATGTAGAACACACAGCTGCTACTCTGTTTTCAAACAAGGTGTTTTGAGCAGTTACTTTTGCTTTAGCAAGTATTCACACATTCATGAAACTCCCCCAAACAAATAAACCCCTTTTTCCCCAGGCTAAACACATAGGATATAGGCATAGCTATAGCCTTATTCCTTCTCCATCTCATCCAATAATTTGACAATACAGGCTCAAGTATTTCTATAAATTGATTTCTGGGCCATGACAGATACCTTTTTGGAGGGGCCCTGCAAGGAAGGGGCATATAAGCTTTGTGAAGTATCCTTCTAACAGCCAGCGCATAAACATATCCTGTTTATTTTTTTAAATTTACCCTGTAATAGAAAATATGCAGTATTATTTCCAGGCTTATCTTTTTCAAATTTCACAAAAGGACTTGAAGTTGTATTAATTTTAAAGGACATGCTATGGGAGATGAACTTTTCAACTTAGAGGAAGATAGTTTTTGCTGTAATTCCATTGATAATCCTTAATAATGGAGTAACATATAAAGGCTTCTACTAAATGAACAAACTTTCCTTAAAGTTCCAAAACATTTCTTCAGAAGAACATTTACTAATTCTTACATAAACTCTAAAATTTTTATTCTTTATGCTGGGTGTCTGCTTTGAGCTTGACTTAGTTTTTGATCTTTTATCTTTCTTCATCCTCTGCTTAAGATTTTATACTGTGGTTTTTATCTATACTTCTAGTATTCTATGATCTCTGATTGTTTTATGTTTTCAGGAGTCCAGAAGTTTTAGAATATTTCTGTAAGATCAGCTTTATTCTCACTGCTGTCTGTCCATACACTTTTTTCTTAGTTTTAAAGAATTACATGTTTCAAGGTAGAACCTTCTTTGCGGCATTTTCTTCTTGCTAATTAGTAAAAAGAAATTTGTGAAGTATTTCTGTCCTCAGCATTTCACATCATGGCCGCGTGACAAGTGGGTAAAAAACAAAGTCCAAATTTAAAAAATAAAACAAAACCAAACCCAAATAATGTCATCCTCTATAAACCCAGCCTCCTAAAATGAGAACTGATTTTCTGAGAACATTGCAATTTTTGTATTTTTCATTTATCTTTCAGGAAAAAAACAAACTAAAATTTAACTTGACTCTACCATTTTGAACTAAGCAGGTAGAGGTCACATGAGTTTTGGAGGGGATAGATGTGGTACCAAATTTGAGATGTCATGGTTTTGTTACTTTTCCTTGTGCTGTCTGAACCTGCTTTAGGCTATAGCTGGGGGCACTGGCTCTTGGAACTCTTGGCTCTTGTGTGGCAGGAATGGCAAGAGAGGCTGCTGGGCTAAGGTGGCTGCAGTCACTTTATGCTTTAACAGAATGGAATCATGCAGCTGTGTGAGCCCATGCACAGCATGTCCTTCATCCATGACAGAAACAGCTGAGCCGCAGCTATAAAGTAAATAACCTTGATATTTGGTGCCTAATTGGTGTGCAAAGTAGACAGGGCAGGTTTTGTAGAGCTGGCTTGCTTAAGTGGTGGTTAAAAAGCTGTGGGATTTACCTAGCAGTAAGCATTCCTAGAAATGCAGAAGTAATTATTTACATTTTTTCTCAACTAATGAAGCAGCATGCTGATTGTCTCTATTAAAGGCTTTCATTTAATACTAGCCAAAAATGAAAGTTTGACATCTTTTCTGTTACAGAGGAGTGTAGGTTTATTAACATTTGGGAGCTACACTACTAAGTGCTGCTGACTATAGCTTATGTTTGTTTTCTAGAAATTGGATGTTCCTCCTGGGGATAGTTCCAGGAAATGTCAAGTACCAGGTTTCTGTTCAAAAAACTGCTCTGTACTTTTCAAAGTGGTGTAGGTAGTATGGTCAAGACCAATCTTTTGTTCTTTGGTTTATGTGTGCAGGAGCTTTCTGTAGCTTGATGGGCACTCTGCATGTGTTCTTTATTCTTCAGAAATCTCATTTGCCCCAGTATTGTAGCTTGATACCCAGATAATTCTCTGCAAAGCAGGAAGCTCTTACTCTGCATTCCTCACCTGAGGAATGTAATGGGCTATTGCCATGGGGGCTGCTGCTGAAGATCTTTTCAGGTTTTGTTTCTGGCTCTGGCTGGCGTGGCCAGCGCTGGGCTTTCTGCTGACAGGTGTCAGCATGTGCTCAAATATTGACTTCCTAGCTAGAGAGAGGTGCTGGACCCCCAAGTTAAAACATTCATACACTTTAAATTGAACTTGGAAATAGTCACCAATACAACCTAAGGTATGGTACAAATCTTTTCTGTATGTAGCATTAAGATTTAAGTTAATATCTATCATAAAGGAGATGATGATTGGAGGAGTTCCTGTTGAATTCCTGTTACTTTTCCTTTTTCCTTTTTTTTAATACAGATTAAGTTAATGGGTTTCAGATAGAGAAAATACAGGACTTGAAGGCTTTTTTGTTTGCTTTTATTAACTTATTTATTTGTGAAATGAACCTAGTCCAACCGCCAGTTGAGTCTACTTGGATCTAGGTGGCACTGAACTTCAGTCAGCTTCAACCTTAGAAGAGGATATTGAGCCAAACAGAAATTATTTTTTGTACAAAGAGAAATTTTGTCTTGGCACAGATTCTATAATGTGTGTGCCCATTACATACTTCTGAACCTACAGTGTCATTCAAGGGATTCAGAAGACACTGACACAGAGCAGTTCACTTAACAGGACATTTAAATCCTGAAAATGGATGCTCACTGGTACTTCCTGCAAAAATAAATTAGAAATAGAGATCACACAATTCTATCTGAATGCCACTTTGAAGCCTTTTAGGAGCTGTCCAGAACTGGGGACAAGTGCTGTGTTGTTTATTTTTCTCTAGTTTCAGATGTATCAAATATTTAATCCTAAAACCTTGCTGAGCTGGATAATTATTTTAACTAGTCTGTGAAATACAAGTGAAAAATCTTAGCAAACTCTCTCCAGCCCTTCCAGCTCACCCACACTGACCAGTCTGGCATTGCTCCAAGAGCAGCTACAATTCATAAACTTTAAGAAGCATTAAACACATTGATCACGTTAACCAAGAGAATAAAAGTTGCTGCCTTCTACCATTAGGTTCAGAAACAGCGATCAGTAGGGTTCTTTGGGACTATCATTTTGCAGTAGTGGAGAAATTTAATTTCAGACATAATTTTATAACCTCTGCACAACTGTTCTACAATTTTCCATATGCTTTATTTGAATGCCACCCATCAGAAGCTGCCCAAGGCAAGGATGTCTGTCCTTTGCCTTTGACTTTTTGCTTTCATTCCACTGCTCAACACACTTGCAGTAGCTGTTACTTGGGTACACCCACCATAGCATGGAGCAGAGTTCCTCCCACAGCTTCAGCCTCCATGAGCCAGGAAAACACAGCTGAAACTACTTAACCAAAAACCTCTTTGTCCCCAGGGAGCACTGCCACAACTGCTATGGTTTTGTTTAAGGGATATTCTGCCTCCATGTCTGATGTGAGGACGTGTGGTTGGGAACACAAACTCACATTGCTCCCACACAGGGACAAGGGCCTGAGTCTGCTGGTGACTCTTGTGTTGTTACATCAAGGGTAGGATAAGGAAGAGTGGCCACTCTAATGGCAACAACACTTCCACCTGGTTTCAGCATTTATTAAGGACATAAGAACATATATATATAAAAGGGTTACAACTTCAGCTCAAAGGTCCTGCCTATTCCAGGAGTCAGTGTGCAGCAGTAGATGCTTGACATAAAGGTGGTATGTGTGTCCTTTTTTTGCCTTGCCACAGTTTGCATTTTGCAGATTATGGTTTATTATGCCAAGCTAATATTTTAAAACCTAGAGAATTTTAACTGGTTTTGTTGCATACATCACCAAAGAAGACACCAGAAGGTACCATTTCCAGTGCTGCAGTTTTACAGGTCAGTGATTCCTTCTGAGGAGATTGAAGTCTCTTGATGTGTGATTCTTGCTCAATTTAACCAGGTTAACAGTAGTATATTTGCAGTCTCTTTTAGATGACTTCATGATCTTCTGTAATGGCATGTCCTTTTTTAAAACTGATTTCAGCACACTGGTCAATGCTGATGATTGTCCTTGAAGAGCTGTCATAACTACCTACAACGTTCTGCTGCATGCAGAGGGACTGCAAATCAGCTGGAGGTTAGGATATGGTTTTCATTTCTTTTATATCCTCTAAGTTTAGTGAAGGTGTTTTGGAAAAAGTGATTTAGAAACTAAACTGGTCACTGTCTGGCTGTCTCAGTTTTACTTTAAGCAGGAAGCCAGTCTTTCTCTTTTTTTTGGTATGCATTGCTGTTCAGCACCTTAAGCCCTGAGCAACACTTTTGCCCTGTGTGCTAACATGATGCAAAGAAAACACTGTTGTAAATTTAGAGGGCAGCTGTGATCCTGCTTAACCTCTGGGGACAGGTTTTAAAGGGCTAAATATCTGTCTGTGAATCAAAAGTACAGGACATGGGCTGGTTTCCTTGATCCAACTGGGATGTTTTGTGAGTTTATTGTCTGTAGCAACAAAAACCATGGAAAGTCATAGGTGAAGCCGGAATTAGCAAGAACCTGTTGGAAGCAATCTAGAGAATCAATATAATTGGTGACAGTTTTGTCAACTGTAGGGTGCCTATATCTGTATCCTGCTTCACTAAATAATCAGTCTACTGACTGCCACTTAAGGTTTGCTCTGTATTCCAGGCACCATGCTTGTGCCTGAGATATAATTAGTGTCTGAGATTTGATGAATATGGGGGAAATCTATTGATTAGAATTTTCCCTTCCTTTCATAAGAAGGGTGAAGGAAGCATTTGTTTCAATGTGTTGAACACTTGCCCTGAAATCTGTTTAACTTCTTGTTAGATAAAATATGTACTCTTTGATTGTAACACAATGATTCCTGACTGTCTCAAGACTACCAAATAACAGCATATTTATTTTAAAAACAGGTACATAGAGAAGTCTGGCTCTAAATACAAATGAATATTTATATTTTAGGATTGCCTTCTTTCAGTTTACTACTAGATACATACACTTTAAAATTTCTACACTGTTCAAAATTTCCTTAGACAAGACTGTGTTACTTGAGTGGCTCACAACATGGAGAAAACATGCAGATTTTCTCTGCTGCCAAGAGAATCGGGGAAAAGAATAAAAAATGGCATGGAAAGTGACTTAATGGAAGTTTTTTTCTATTTTTTTTTCTTTATCCCCTGTAACCAAGTTTAAAAAATCCAATGAGGTTTTAAAATAGGTTTATTTCTTTTATGATTTCTTTATGAAGTAAAGAATTCCTGTAAGACTTGTCACAGATGATCCTTTTCCTTTTTTATTAGAATTTGAGGGGGTCTGGAGCAGAGTGTGAAAGCTGGAAAATTAAAGAATTGTTGCGAGCATGAGCATAACAAAAAGGAATACTGAATATACCAAAGGGAATAAGAGATTCAAAAATCTGAATTTTGTGGATTTCCTTGACTTGTACCTGTGCATAAGATATCTAAGCATATCTTTGGGTAATATTTGAGACAGAGGTATTTTTTTAAAGTCTTAAATTTGAAAGTGTTTCACCAGTAAATCAAGCAGGAAAACCAGGGAAGAATAGCCTTAGCATACTTCATAAATTTTCAGTTATGAATCAAATAGACAGAAGAACTTAAAACCTATCAGACCCTCTTTACAGACATCCTAGCGCATTGAAAATGTCTCTGTGGACATTTTCCAGAATTCATTCAATACTCTTGTTTAAACTTCTGTGTTTCTCAGGTAATCTTATAACTAACTTAAAATGAGAAAAATTCAGACCTCATGTTTTTTACAGTCTGTATGGACTGTATATTAGCTTGAATAATGAAGAACTCAAAGTAAAAGTTACAAATGGAAAGAAAGAGGTATAAAACTGGTTGACAAGTTTTTGTAAGAACCATGGCAGTTTAATTTATAGGTCACAGTCAAGTCTTTACCCCTCCTTTTTTTCTTCCCTCTAATGTTTTTGGCAATTCCTCAGTTGTCTGTTGTTGTCCTAGATCTTTCATGCCTTTTCTTTATAACTTTTGACTCAGCTCTTCTTGCTGAAGGCAGAGTTAGCTCACACTCTAAATGGTTCTAAATGGTTTTTGGAGACTTTAGGATTTTTGAGGTAGAGAGAATATTTCCTCTGACTTCTCTGGCGATACTGTTAGATCTGTGGTGCTTCCCCAAGTGCCACATGCTTCAGCAAAGGAAGCTCTTCAACAATGGCTTTTTAAATGAAAGAAGTTGGTAAGTACAGTATATGTATGCCCTTTACATTTTATTACCTGGTTATAAATCTAGACTGAATGGTGAATGAAGCAATTCAGAAGTTTGCAGGGTTCAATAAATTAAAATCAAAATTTCTTCCAAGGCATGGAGAATGCAGTGATGGACATCAGTTTTGTGTTTGAAAAGAGTTTACATCTGTTAGTAGATTTAAATAATGAGTTAAATGGTTTTTAAATGATAGAGTGTGAGGGCATATCCTTTACATAATTACTTTAAATGCTTTTTTATAGCTTCGTGTTTTATGTTGGTAATCACATTGCTACCTGACAGTCTGTATGCTGTAATCCTGCCTCTTTGATGGCTTTCACCTTGTTGAAGGGGGTATTCATTTGATCTCTCTTTAATTGGCAAAGATAACTTCAGTAAAGAACAGCGCTCTAGTAATTCTGAAGTAGTTTGAATGATGTGCTAACATTCTATAAGCAATGGATGTTTTCTTGAAACAATTTATTGACTCTCAGGGGTTTTTGCAAAGAAGGAGTTTTAATAAATTTCTAAGCAATAATTGGGCTAGTTTTCACAAAGTATAATTTTTAGATTCAATAGTAGTTCCTTAAGGAAGAGGGATAGAATGTCATTTCCTGAAATGAAAAGACGGTAATTAATTAAAGGATGCTAGATGGGCACAACTATATTTTTCCCTTGTACTCATTAAAATACTTATGTAACAAGTAAATATATGAATGCTGCTTGTGTCATATGGATGAAAATGATCCAGTTAGATCTTTGGAAATGTTTCAGGGGCTTGGAAAACTCTGCAGCTAACCTGGATGGCTGTTTCTGCAGATTGTCTTATTCCAAGGAGCCCTAGACCCCTTGGCTTCAGCTCTGTGAAGCTGTTTCTGTTTTCCCGTGGTCACTGAGCAAGCCCCATGCCCAGACACACAGCTTGCTCTTCCCCTCCCCTGGCTGCAGGATATGGTAATTGGGCTCCAGGGAGCTGTGCTGGGAGAGACACAGAGCATCCTCCTGGCCTTGCTGTGTTTTTCCCTGAGCAGTGGGCAGGCAGTGCTGCTTTTCATAGCTGAGTGACAGTCCTGTTGGAAGGTCTAAAGGAGCTACGAAAGCTCTTCCAGCTATTAGCTCTGAAAAGCAGTTCAGATAATGGGCATTATACACCATTTCCAGCTTTGCTTTTTTTCCTCCCTAATTCAAGAGAGAGGTGAAAGGCAGAATATTTTAAGAATCAGAGAAACCTGTTATTTGTTAGGATAGCTCCCACATGAAGATTGAAGTGGGATGGGCTCTCACAGATGACCTCTGGCAAGCTTAGCTGGTTGGTGTCTCACTCTTCTGTTGATGGCTTGTCCCTCTGGAGCAGGGTGCCAGGTCAGCATATGTGCCCGTGCCTCTGGCACCTCCCTGGTGCATCACTGGATCAGGACTGGTGGCCACTGAGTCGTGACTGAGCCAGTGTGACACCGGCAGTGCCACCTTCCACGCTCCTGGAAGAGACTGGAGTTTTCCAGAAATGTGTACGTTTATCTGATCTGAAAGGTCCATGCTTTTAACATCTATCTCAGCTAATGCAAAAGGTTTATTCTTTTAGCTACACAGATACAATGTCAATGGTCATGGTCACTTATATACCATGATTGTGACTGTAAATTATTATCTCTGTACAATTAAATGTAATGTGTTTTGTGCTGTACAGAGTGTGGTTTTTCTTTTATACTGGCTCTTTCTCCTATGCTTGCTGGGCTGATGTGTATGTTTACAATTAAATACAACAGCCTGTCACTAGTAACATATTTCAGAAGATGAGGGGGGAAATCAACTCACTGTCCTCTAATCAACCCTGGTCAGTAATTTAAATATTTTCCATTAAGGTGAGCTGATTCTGGGCAAATTTGCTCTACTTTTCTTCCTTCCAAGTAGCCCTGCTGTTAGGTTTGGAAAGTCCTATACTGTAAAGTTGGCACCCTGGAAAAATAAAGACAAAAACCACAAGAAGAAGTTCAAAAGAAATACAGACTAAGAATGAAGTTTTCAAGCTACGTTCCAAGGCAAGGACTTTTCATCTTTATACCTTTGAATTGTGAATCAAGGCAGTAAAAGTTACTACTAGGTTAAAGTTTAAATGGCATAGAAAAGGTAGAAAAAAGATTAAACATATTCTGTCTGGACAGTGGAACAAAGACTTTGAATCCTTATCTATGCACCTGTCTATTGAGTATCTAAGTTCCAGGAGTCCCACAGAGGACATGCAATGAGCACTCTTATTGTTCGTATTAAGAACTGAAGTAATTGAAAGGAAAAGTAAGGTAAGGAGAATCAGAAATCAGATGTGACTGCCTGTATGGTTAAAAAATAATTTAAAGGGAAAGTGACTATCAAGCAGTTCATATTATGGAAATCTGACCATTGAAGATAGAATAAAAAAAAATCTATTATTCTTTGAAAGAGTTTTTCCTCTCTAAGTGAGACTTAAATATCATTTGAAAACCAGTAATTTTCACAAAGTGCCTTACTGGCCACTTGTAAAGGAGCAATTCAAATGCATGTTTTTTTGATTCTTTGAATTTGTCTGATGGCTGGGTTTGAGCCATGGAGATTTTTTATTTTGTTTTTATTTTTTTCCTGTACAGACATCTATTTTGTGGCTTTTTTAAAGCTTAAAAATTATGTACGTATAAGTAAGCATATTAAAATTAAAAACTCTATTTACTTTGGCTTCTTGTTGAATACAAACTTATAATTCAAAATTGATGTGACACCTCTATTTTGCTAAGAGGGTAGTAATCCTAATAATAATTTTAATGTTTTTTATTCTGAGTTATTAAGTTGCATTATCTGCCCAAATCTTGGGTTTGGGTTTTTTTGAGCATTCGTTTCAGTTCATTAGGTTGGTAATTGCAGTGTATTATATGGAAGGTGATTTATGAGCTTATACATGTTAAAGGACTACATAGAAATTTCTTAATTGGATAGAATGAAATCAGTGTGATTTTAAATTGTATTTCATGCAGAATTTGTAAATTATCAATTAGCACTATGGCTTCTGTTTCATTCTTTTATTGGCTATGGGAGGGAGAAGGATAGGGGATAGTTACTGTCTGGTGAAAAAGAGAACTTACCAAAGAGAATGGAAAATGCTTTTAAAGATAGATTTTAATGTGCAGCTTTTATAGAATAGAGGTACTTTGTGCCCTGCAGAAGTTCAGCAACTTTCAATATTGCCTATTGCCATGGTGCTTACTATGGTTTACAATATATTCAGGAATATATTGTGTCTAAGATTGATATGAAGTGTTGCAGGTTGTGTCTTTATCAGATGGTATGATTTTATTTGTGTTAAATATCTCCAATGCACAAGGCAAGTTTCTGTTCAGCTTTCATTTGTCTATCACAAAGGTATTTCCATTTTAACTCAAGACCCACTCTGAAGCTGAATTTTGGCTTTACCATCCATATTTCTGACTGAGGGTCTCAGTCTGATGCCCAGTTACCTCTACTTAGAGCAAAACTAAGTGTTTGGGGCTGTGAGCAGGAATCATGACTGATGAGTGTGCAGAAATGTTGTATGCTGCAGCTATGCTGGATTTGCTGCACATGGTAGGACAAAAATGTAACTGAGTGCATCTGGCTTTTCCTGGGATGTATTATCTGGATACAGGAAATCTAGGCTGAATTCAGAATACAAGATGACTTTGCTTTTCCCTGTGAAAAAACATACATGAGAGTCCCAGATACGTGAGGGTCTGCTTTATGAGGTCACAATTCTTCTGACAACGTGTTTGCCCAGAAAAAAAGTCAGCCTCTTGTTTAGAGCTTTGTGCAAAACTGAGCAGGTAAACAGAACATACTCTTCAAACCCACCACACAGTGTCTCTGTT